>NW_027450859.1:48580-166621 GCF_964194025.1 Convolutriloba macropyga
CCTGTTTATCCCGTTTTTGAGGACGAAAAGTCAAAAGCGTCAGACGAAAAATTGGTCAAGCGAAAAATCGCATAAAAAAAGGACCGACAGGACTAATATAATTGCTACAAACTTCGTTTGAGAGCAATTAATAAGCATGATTGGGATTGAAAGAATAGATATTGAAAAAAAAAAGATTTTTGTACAAAAACATTTTTTAAGTCCGATTCATTTTGATGGCATTTCGTAGTTGAACAAACTTCTGTTTCTTAGAGAGAGGCTACAGGGGCTACTATCAAAACCAATAAGCATTAGAGAGAGGTAACTAATACTTATAGGAACGAAGTTCAAATAGCGGGCATCTAAAATTGGGCTTTATGGGTTTTTCCCGTTTCTATTTCTGACTTCAATTTTTATACTGACTCTGTTCATTTGAATTTTTTTGCTGGGCAACTGATGTTCAAAATCACTTTTAGCAGAATGAGAGAAGAGAGAAACTAGCCTAGAGAAGTCAAAAAGATTTCAAGCCAAATGTTTAAAAAGCGGCAAAATGAGGTAAAGCAAAACATTTTTTGTTCGACAAAAAAACATAGCAGGACAAGTCCTGACGTAATTCAAAAACTTTTCATTGACTAAACAGAACAACTAGACCTAGAATGGACTATGAGTGAAATCAAAAAACCATTTTTTAAAAAATCAGATAAAAAATAAGAAAAAAAGACAGAAAACCAATCTCAAAATGCCGCATGTAAACAAAAAAAAACCACTAGCGAGAAATGAAATTTTAATTCAAACAAGAAAACTAGGCCTAGAATTAGCTATAAATGGATTGGTAAAACCATTTAGAAAAAAAATCCGATCCAAAAAATCGAAAAAACAGTAAAAAAAAAAACAAAGTGAAATTGCCGCATGTGACCAAAAAACCACCGGCGAGAAAGCGAACTTTTGTTCAATCGCCGTTTTCTCACTCTACTTTAAAATTAGAGCCGCAAACCACTCGCTTTTTGGCTCCATTTCCTGTTTCGGAGTGACCAAAACCACTACTCCAATTTGACTTCGAAGATCATGAAAATGTGTGAACAGATCTTAAAAAAAATGAAAAACATAGCCGGAAGAATTCCGGAACCGTAGTGAAAATCGGAGTGAAAATCCAATTAAACGCCATCCAAACACTTATCCGACAAAACGTGCCTACACTTACATATGATTATCAAAAAACAGAACCATAAAACGAAAAACTAGAAACAGGAAAATCAAGTCTGTTAAAAAGGATAAAAAATCTGATTAAATTTTGTCATAAATTGAGATCCCATAACAAGTATTTCTGCCCGAATTACTTCACCAAAACAACTAGTACCTACTGAAACCACTTTTAAGATTTCTTTAAAAATACTTGAAGCCAAATCATGAAAAAATAAGCTCTTAAATTTTTTTTAAATATTACAAAAGCACAAAAATCCAAATAAAAAATCCCTTCAGCCAATAGGGCATCCAGATTCTCGCAGAACAATAGGCAAGTCATAATTGGCCTAGAAACTGGTCTAAAAAACGGGAAAAAATTCGAAAAACTGCAAAAAAAATAAAAATAGTTTCAATTTTCGCCATTTTTTGTCATATTTCTCAACAAAAAAATGCTTTCTATCCACAAAACTGTAACCAATTGTTATCTATTAAATGCACAAGTCTAAGGTGTCTTTTCAATACCCATTTGAGGCAGTAAAACAAAACAATCGTCAAAAATCGCAAGAATTAGCCGAAAAATCAGCAAAATACATGAAAAACCTCCGAATTAGCAAAAAACTCATATAATTTCCAGAAACCTTCAAACGACTGCCAAATTCACCCTAAAATTAAAACAATATCATAACAAAATTTCTTAACCAAAAAAATGGAAAAAAACTGCTTTAAAAAGCCGCACGTGAACAAAAAATTTCGCTCGCTTAGATTTTTTTTTCACACCTTAATTTCTCACTCTCTAGAAAACAGCGATATGAACAAAAACCAATCCATTTTCGCTCCGCTCATCACTTTTGTTCAGCACCGAAATCAGTCCAAATTTTTCCACGCGTTTCATTTCCCGCTTCAAAAATCACTCCAATAAAATTGGTTAAAAAAAAGGACTTCTCCAATACTCCTCTTCGAGTCGTAAAAAGACAGCGCCCCAATACAATTCAAATTCTTTGAATTGTAAAAATAGGAGCGCTATAATAGCCGGCTGAGAAGAGGAGGGCGGCTATTAAAAAATAATAGACAAATTGTCCCATGTGAAAACAAAAAACCAATAGCGAAAAAGCGCACACCCTTTCCTCAGTTTATTTTAAAATTAGAGAAGAAACTTCATGCCGCATGACCTCTCGCTTTTTGGCTCCACTTCCTGTTTCGGCGTGAAAAAATCCTACTCGTTTGACTATGACGACCAAAAATCATCACATGACTGAACAAATCACAAAAAAATACAACTCACTAGAATACATTAAAATTCTTTGAATTGTAAAACAATTTGTTGAATTGCAAAAAATAGGGCTGCTATAATAGCCGCCTAAGATGAGGACAGCTAAATCATAAAACTTTGTTAGATACATAATAGGGGAAGCTCTTAATTAACAAGGAGCATTTTCAAAAGAAATTTTTAAAGCAGTTCACCGCAATTTCACCTCCTACTTTTTCAAAACGTGGTCTAGAATAATTAATTGATTTATAATTGAGCATGCATTGAGCATGGTCATTTCATAAGTCGACGTCTAAATATGGGGAAATAATTTCTGTAGCTCAACTGGAATTCAATCAAGTGCTCAGTTACCTGTGTGATTAGCATATTGTCAACAATGATGGTCCACAGACCACTTCTGGAATCCATCATGCCCAAGTTCGCCTGAAATATATCAGTTCACATACTCAGAACTAGTAAACTTTTAAAGCGAAATTGTGCCGTTTTTGATCAATTCAGCTAAGGTAACTTTCATGTTTTCATACATGTGTGCTCGAAAGCAAGAACGTGAGAAAAATGTCAACGATTTTGCGTCAACTGTTGTTGTTGTAGCTGTCGCACAGAGCAGCAATTCACGGGTAATTTTGGCGGGATACAGGCGCTTGTTGCCGTTTTTAACTGGTACCCTAGATTGCATTTGTATCATAATAATAATAGGTATATTAGCAGTAGTAGTGTGTGGCTGCCTATCCACAACTTATTGTTGTGGCTAATTGTTGTGATTATAGTAAAATAAATTGAGCCTAGATCAGCAGCTTTGTTGGGTGTATGAACGGGAAACTCAGTAGTTCAACACTGTATGAAAGTCGAAGCTCTTGTTTTTTGCTAAAATTCTTGACTTTTGCTAGTGAATTTTGATAGTCTTTCGCTAATTTTGTTTAAGTAATATTCAGCCTTTCATTAAATCTTCATTATTTTCTTAACAAAGCATCGATTATAAGTTCTTGCGCTCTGCCCTTTCCATCTTCAAGCTCCTGAATGGAGCAGCAACCGAGCACGTTCTCGGACGTTTTAGCCTCTGGAACAGTTAAAAGGCAGACTAAAGTTACAAGCATCTTGAAAATGAAGATTATTCCGCCCTTCAAGAGAGAGCACTTAAAGAACGCAGAAACCTTTCAAAAAGCATCTAATGAAGCCCTGAGTAGCATTCTATCGGCCTTCGATCCAGTAAACCGCCAAAAGATTACTCTCAAAAACGTTCACTCCCATCAACCAAAAGCGACTTCACACAGTCAGAGTCATAGCGCCTATTGAAGCCGCCGAAAACAAGGACAGACTAAAAATAAACGGACTGAAAATAATGAACTGAACTAAGTTTCCGACGGCAGACGAATTCTGGCGTACGGACTATAACGGTTTCCCTAAACGTGTTATGCTGAGAATGAGTCACGTTCCGTATCTGCTTGACGACGATACTTTAATCGAGAATCTTGAATTACCTTCAGACGTCGAGCCTATCAAAC
The DNA here is from genome assembly GCF_964194025.1 of Convolutriloba macropyga. NCBI lineage: Eukaryota > Metazoa > Xenacoelomorpha > Acoela > Convolutidae > Convolutriloba > Convolutriloba macropyga. The sequence goes on from NW_027450859.1 coordinate 52,511, forward strand.
CTATTACACGAGAAAGAGAAACTGCCAGAGGGCGATTTCTATACTGGCAAAGCATCAAGCTGTTAAATATACAGAACGAAGCAAACGAGAACGAATTACGTGAATGGTCATTCAAGTCCGCTGGCCGAGAAAGGCAGTTTGAATGGTTATATATATACCTTTCAACGCTCACACGCCAGCGCTGCATAGCTGTACTTTTTGTGAAGCGGAGAATAAGGTCATAATATAGCTTGGTGCAGACTGAATAAAGCGGTTAACCAAGAATGAACCAACGCGTAAAACCAAACGAAAACTCGCCAAGGCGAAAATTGAACCAACAAAGTACAACAGGTGAACAAACATCACCAAGCAGAGAATCGGACCAGTGCGAGCAGAGATCACCAAGCCGGGAATATGACCCGCGTGAAAATTACCCTCACAATGACTTCGATTACCTCACAATTGACGAAAGTGAAGTGATATTAGCAGTAGTAGTGTGTGGCTGCCTATCCACAACTTATTGTTGTGGCTAATTGTTGTGATTATAGTAAAATAAATTGAGCCTAGATCAGCAGCTTTGTTGGGTGTATGAACGGGAAACTCAGTAGTTCAACACTGTATGAAAGTCGAAGCTCTTGTTTTTTGCTAAAATTCTTGACTTTTGCTAGTGAATTTTGATAGTCTTTCGCTAATTTTGTTTAAGTAATATTCAGCCTTTCATTAAATCTTCATTATTTTCTTAACAAAGCATCGATTATAAGTTCTTGCGCTCTGCCCTTTCCATCTTCAAGCTCCTGAATGGAGCAGCAACCGAGCACGTTCTCGGAGGTTTTAGCCTCTGGAACAGTTAAAAGGCAGACTAAAGTTACAAGCATCTTGAAAATGAAGATTATTCCACCCTTCAAGAGAGAGCACTTAAAGAACGCAGAAACCTTTCAAAAAGCATCTAATGAAGCCCTGAGTAGCATTCTATCGGCCTTCGATCCAGTAAACCGCCAAAAGATTACTCTCAAAAACGTTCACTCCCATCAACCAAAAGCGACTTCACACAGTCAGAGTCATAGCGCCTATTGAAGCCGCCGAAAACAAGGACAGACTAAAAATAAACGGACTGAAAATAATGAACTGAACTATGTTTCCGACGGCAGACGAATTCTGGCGTACGGACTATAACGGTTTCCCTAAACGTGTTATGCTGAAAATGAGTCACGTTCCGTATTTGCTTGACGACGATACTTTAATCGAGAATCTTGAATTAGGTTCAGACGTCGAGCCTATCAAACCTATTACACGAGAAAGAGAAACTACCAGAGGGCGATTTCTATACTGGCAAAGCATCAAGCTGTTAACTATACAGATCGAAGCAAACGAGAACGAATTACGTGAATGGTCATTCAAGTCCGCTGGCCGAGAAAGGCAGTTTGAATGGTTATATATACCTTTCAACGCTCACACGCCAGCGCTGCATAGCTGTACTTTTTGTGAAGCGGAGAATAAGGTCATAAAATAGCTTGGTGCAGACTGAACAAAAGCAAAAGAGCGGTTAACCAAGAACGAACCAACGCGTAAAACCAAACGAAAACTCGCCAAGGCGAAAATTGAACCAACAAAGTACAACAGGTGAACAAACATCACCAAGCAGAAACTCGGACCAGTGCGAGCAGAGATCACCAAGCCGGGAATATGAGCCGCGTGAAAATTACCCTCACAATGACTTCGATCCCCTCACAATTGACGAAAGTGAAGTGATATTAGCAGTAGTAGTGTGTGGCTGCCTATCCACAACTTATTGTTGTGGCTAATTGTTGTGATTATAGTAAAATAAATTGAGCCTAGATCAGCAGCTTTGTTGGGTGTATGAACGGGAAACTCAGTAGTTCAACACTGTATGAAAGTCGAAGCTCTTGTTTTTTGCTAAAATTCTTGACTTTTGCTAGTGAATTTTGATAGTCTTTCGCTAATTTTGTTTAAGTAATATTCAGCCTTTCATTAAATCTTCATTATTTTCTTAACAAAGCATCGATTATAAGTTCTTGCGCTCTGCCCTTTCCATCTTCAAGCTCCTGAATGGAGCAGCAACCGAGCACGTTCTCGGACGTTTTAGCCTCTGGAACAGTTAAAAGGCAGACTAAAGTTACAAGCATCTTGAAAATGAAGATTATTCCACCCTTCAAGAGAGAGCACTTAAAGAACGCAGAAACCTTTCAAAAAGCATCTAATGAAGCCCTGAGTAGCATTCTATCGGCCTTCGATCCAGTAAACCGCCAAAAGATTACTCTCAAAAACGTTCACTCCCATCAACCAAAAGCGACTTCACACAGTCAGAGTCATAGCGCCTATTGAAGCCACCGAAAACAAGGACAGACTAAAAATAAACGGACTGAAAATAATGAACTGAACTATGTTTCCGACGGCAGACGAATTCTGGCGTACGGACTATAACGGTTTCCCTAAACGTGTTATGCTGAGAATGAGTCACGTTCCGTATCTGCTTGACGACGATACTTTAATCGAGAATCTTGAATTACCTTCAGACGTCGAGCCTATCAAACCTATTACACGAGAAAGAGAAACTGCCAGAGGGCGATTTCTATACTGGCAAAGCATCAAGCTGTTAAGCATACAGAACGAAACAAACGAGAACGAATTACGTGAATGGTCATTCAAGTCCGCTGGCCGAAAAAGGCAGTTTGAATGGTTATATATACCTTTCAACGCTCACACGCCAGCGCTGCATAGCTGTACTTTTTGTGAAGCGGAGAATAAGGTCATAATATAGCTTGGTGCAGACTGAACAAAAGCAAAAGAGCGGTTAACCAAGAACGAACCAACGCGTAAAACCAAACGAAAACTCGCCAAGGCGAAAATTGAACCAACAAAGTACAACAGGTGAACAAACATCACCAAGCAGAGAATCGGACCAGTGCGAGCAGAGATCACCAAGCCGGGAATATGACCCGCGTGAAAATTACCCTCACAATGACTTCGATCCCCTCACAATTGACGAAAGTGAAGTGATATTAGCAGTAGTAGTGTGTGGCTGCCTATCCACAACTTATTGTTGTGGCTAATTGTTGTGATTATAGTAAAATAAATCGAGCCTAGATCAGCAGCTTTGTTGGGTGTATGAACGGGAAACTCAGTAGTTCAACACTGTATGAAAGTCGAAGCTCTTGTTTTTTGCTAAAATTCTTGACTTTTGCTAGTGAATTTTGATAGTCTTTCGCTAATTTTGTTTAAGTAATATTCAGCCTTTCATTAAATCTTCATTATTTTCTTAACAAACCATCGATTATAAGTTCTTGCGCTCTGCCCTTTCCATCTTCAAGCTCCTGAATGGAGCAGAAACCGAGCACGTTCTCGGAGGTTTTAGCTTGTTGACGATGATTTAATCGAGAATCTTGAATTACCTTCAAACGTCGAGCCTATCAAACCAATTACACGAGAAAGAGAAACTGCTAGAGCGCGATTACTATACTGGCAAAGCATCAAGCTGCTGAATGTACAGAACGAAGCAAACGAGAACGAATTACGTGAATGGTCATTAAAGTCCACTGGCCGAGAAAGGCAGTTGAATGGTTATATACACCTTTCAACGCTCACACGCCAGCGCTGCATAGCTGTACTTTTTGTGAAGCGGAGAATAAACCGCACATAGGTCAAAATATAGCTTGGTGCAGACTGAACAAAACCAAAAGAGAGGTTAACCAAGAACCGAACCAACGCGTAAAACCAAGCGAACAAAACTCGCCAAGGCGAAAATTGAACCAACAAAGTACAACAGGTGAACAAACATCACCAAGCAGAGAATCGAACCAGCGCGAGCAGAGATCACCACACCGGGAATTGGACCCGCGTGAAAATTACCCTCACAATAAATTCGGTCCCCTCACAATTGACGAAAGTGAAGGTTTCAGCACTCCTGAATCGGAGTTCCGGAAGCAAGCGAGGACCGGGAGATTAGCGGCAAAAAGAGACAACAACCACATCTCAGCAATAGAGGCTCCTAGCAGATACGAGGTTCTGCGGAAACCTAGTAAACTGGACAATATAAATGAAAAAACTAAACAAACTGAGCAAGACCATCCATCAATTATATCAGATAAAATCTCCAAATTATGTTTATGTTGAAATATTGGCTATCTTTGTTCCCTTTAACTGTCAGGGCTTAGGATCCCACTTAAAAATGTTAGAGCTTTCCCATTTTAGGAACAAAACAAAAGAAAAAAAATGTGTAATTGCCCTGCAGGAAACAAAAATAGAAAGGCTAAGTTCAAATCACCAGGCGATCTTAACACGTTACAAAAATCAATTCATTATTGAACCATCGATAACGAAATTGGGTGGGCTCCTATTACTTGTAGCTTGTCACTGGAAAATAGATATAAATTTGGTTTACCAACAGTTTACCTTAACCCCTCCTTTCCAAGTACAGAGACTATCAAACCCCTTTCTCAAAATATTGAAGAATTTTCCAATGATTTTGCAGTATGGATAGGAGATTTCAACGCAATTAATCCAACCTAGGCTACAGCTCAAGTAAGGGCAGGGGACCGAAGGAAAAAAGAGATCAACAAATTAGTGATACTTTCAATTCATTAGGACGCTTTGATGTTTTTAAACATCACAAAAAAATCTAATAACACATCTTGACAAAAAGAACAAGAGAGAGTCTCGCATTGATTACATACTCAGCAACGAATGCAACTCAGTTGAAAGTCTCAAAACTATTAAAACATCTTTAATGATCATAACATACTGCAGCTAGACACATTAAATAAAAACCAAGAACCAAGTTACGTATAGAAGCGCTGGAAATTAGGATACAACCTCATAAATAATCCTAACAACTCGCTAGATATTTCTTAGTGTAATTGAGAAAAGTTTTAAGAGTTTTAACCAGAATGAATTGACGAACAAATATGATAACTGCAAAGCTAAGCTAAGAAATTGTCTAAGGTATCTCGACATTAAATACCAAAAAAAGCGAAGGGATTTGTTGACACAAAACTTTGAAAGTGATAACATCCGAACAGCCGAGGCTGAACATATGAAAGCAGCTGTTCACTCCATAATTTTTTTTTACTCAGATCTAAACTGCGGAGACTCAAAGGCTCTCAAAAAATCTTTTAACCGACTTCAACATTAATAAGAAAATATCCGCTATTCTAAACAACAACGGGGAAGTAACAGAGGATATTGACGAAATAATTAACCTATTCACTGATTACTATAGTAGTCTGTACAGGAAACAAGCTCAGATAACTGGAAAAGTAGAGATGCAAAACAAAATCATCCACCAGTTTTCTAAAACAAACAGTAAGCCAATCGGAAAAGCGAAAAAGCACTTCAATTCTGACGAATTTAGTGAACCAGAGGTTAGACATGCTATTGAAAAACTTAATAGCCATAGTGCGCCTGGATCTGACGGTTTTACGTCTGACTTATTTACGAGAAACATTGATTCCTTTGCTCCAAAACTCACTAAACTCTTTGACTCAATTGCTGAAAATGAGAAAGTGCCAAACTCGTTTTGCATCTCTATTATAAAGATGCTACCTAAACTAAATTCAGTGTGTACTGTTGATAACTTTAGACCAATAAGCTTGCTTAATATCGATCTTTAAATTCTATCACACGTTCTTGCGTCTAGAATCAAAAAATCATTAAACACTCTTATAAAGAAACACCAATTTGCTTACCTCCCAAAACGCAGCATCAATACAGTCATTCCACTAGCTCGGTTGGCTAAAGAAAAATTAGGCAGATCAAACTGCATGATCTCAAAAGATTTTAGTAAAGCCTTCAAAAGACTTGGGAATATTTTCTGGAATTATTGAATGAGATAGGCTGCCCCTATAACCTGACAAAAACGATTGACAGCCTGTACAGGGAATTCAAAGCATGCATTGAAGTTAATGACCATTTATCAAGTTTCATTCAAATTGAGAACGGTATCCAGCAAGGTTGTCCACTTTCTGCTCTCCTCTTCATTCTAGGCATAGAACAGCTGATTCAAGCTAAGCAATAAAAAAACTTTCTTATATTTGCTAAAGAACTAGGGTTGGATAGGCTTTCAATCACGAAAGACTGCTGTAGTATAGATTATTGAAACAAGAACATCGACATTACAAATCTCTCGCAATCAAAGCTTTACCAAACTTTAACCAACCACTCATAAGTTAATGGTCGAATTGAAGAAAGAGTGCACGCTTTTTGTGATACATTAGATCAAGAGTTTTCGAACACATTGATGCCCTTCGTCAAAAACATTTGGAAAATAAAAACATTGACACCGCTAGATAAAAACGTCCTCTATCTGCTATTTTTGAAAAGTTACTAGGAAAACCAAAAAAATGTTGAAAAATATTACAACACACCCAATACGAAAAAGATTTTGAAACTTTTAAACACCTTTTCTTTTCTTCGAATGTTCAACAGATGAAACAATTAGATTAAAGTTATCCATGACTAATATAACCGAGCTGATTAAAAATAGGAATAAGTTAGGACTAAAATACATAGTTGCCAAATTGATTTTGTCCTGGGTTGAAGAGGAGAGAACCTATATGACTAAACTGTACTTTATAGTAAATATTGATTAATTATTTATAAACTTTGTACTGTTTCTGTTAATATGGTTAAGGTGTAATTAATTTTTGAAGCCTATTCACAACTTGCTTGTGGTGCGTCAACCTTTCTGCATCTACGCCGTGATGAGTGACATGCGGCGCCCGGGTTAGGGGGACCAGGAGGGGCATCGTCAGCATCAGGTCATAATCATCGTCAACTCATTGACGCCTCTACGCGGCAGAACTACGAGTGGGCAACCGCTCCCAGGATCCATACACACGACACAGATTTTGCGTCAACTCATTTAACAGGTGGACAGTTCTACTAGTTTTCTAGTTCATGTTTACTGTAGACTCCTCAATGAAAGCCACAGATCGAAAAAAGTTTCTTGTTTTCCACTTTTTCTGCGATATTTCTACCGCCAAATACGGATCTATTCTGTTTCCCCCCCCCCAGTGTTTTTTATGACCCCAGTTACAAATTATATGTTTTTATGTAGCACGTTACAATGTAAGAAAATAGCACATGCGCCTGGGGGATAATAAAAATTTATACTCACTAAGCTGGTGGGGGGGGGGACAGAATAGATCCCCAAATACAAGTAAGAAACTGCGAAAAATTGGACATCATAGTTGAGGCTCACGATAAAATATTTGGCTTTTTTCCGTTTGTGCTCCCCCCCCCCCACCAGCTTAGTGGGTGCATATTATTTGCACCCCCCAGACGCACGTGCCATGTTTTTATACTGTGACTTACTATGTAATGGCACGTGCTTTTTATCTGGTTGCGCATAAGGTACTGGGGGGGGGGGGCACAAACGGAAAAGATCCAAATGTTTTTCTACTCATAATAACAGAAAGATGTTCAAATCGAAAACCGTTTAAATTTTAGGTTCGAAAAGGTCTCACTACTTTCCGAATTCGAGCCACTTGGGATGCTGTAAACAGTCTTTAAGATCCGATAGACCAACAACTCTGGATCGAATATCAACAAACGTTGAAATTACGTATGGAATCGGTTTAAAATAATGACTAACTGCAGTTGACAGCCTGGATGCCAGTGTCATTTCTAAATTTCCCTTCAGCCCAGCGAGCGCAGGCACCAAAATGAACAGTTCAGTTATGGACTGGAACACAGACCAGTTTTGCACTTTGTCCAGAAGACATCCAGCAGCAACTGTTCCCAGACCCGCTATCACAAAGGGTATTACAATTTGGATAAATATACGCCAGACTGCCTCCTCCGTTCCTCCTTCGAATATGTTTTTGACTCTATTTGAACCAATAAAACTCCCTTTCACGATTTAGAACTACCGATTGACGCATTTATTTTATGTACTAAACTTCGTTTCTCCCGCAAAGGTCAAAGCCAGAGTTCAAAAATTACTGTGGTGATCAGTGACTAACAAAAATGAAAACAGCTGTAAATTCTATATCGGAACATAACCGTTTAATAATAAAGAAAATGATCTCAAACGAAAGCCAGCGGTGATTTGAGCAGGCTTCGCAAGAGGCAAGCAATAAATTCACTGAAGGGATTAAAATCAATATTTTTACTTTTACATTTAGAAGTAAACTGCCGCCTATTGAGTTCAGCAGCTCAAAATTCATAATAAGCGAAACATAAATGATGCAGCAATCATTAATTGAAGTGTGGAAAAAGTCAGTCAAAAATAAAAATTGATTAAAATAAAAAATGACCCGGCCGAAAATTGCATAAACAGACCAAGCGGACCTAAATAATTGCTATAAACTTTGTTTGAGAGCAAATAATCAATATTGCGTACAGAAGCAGACTCAAAGTTTCTCACGAAAACGACACAAAGTTTCTATATTTCCAACAACAGAACATATGAAGAACATTGTGAATTTGAAGTATGTTTTGCAAAATCTTCAAATTCACAAAAACTGACAGACCACTCAGGAGAAAAAACACGAGTCCTCGCATAAATACTGTTCTTGCTTTCAAGGAAATATGGCACACTAATAATTTAAGTTAAGTACTGGAATTACTCAATTATGCGTCTCTCAAACAAAAATTAAACAAAGATTTAACAAAACTGAAAATCATACGTAAGATCAGCATAATAAAGTTTTCCGAAGTTATGCTCAATTTGTGACAAAATTTCCTACGATTCCAATTTAGGATCTTGTTTTACTTTTCATTACGAGCGTCTACCGGTATCGAAAAACCTATTTACAAAGAAAGTGACGGGCGCTTTCCTCTACCAATTTAAGATCAATGCGATGGGAAACAGCTTAAATTTTAAAGTGGCTTCCACAAAGCAATTAAGCCTTACAATGAAAAATAGGATCAAATAAATGTCAAAAGTAGATATGTTCGGCTGTAAAGACAATTCACTAAATTTTAATCCATTTTGAAAGGAAGCAAATACCAGACACTTAAGATAAGCCTAACAAAAATTATTTACGTTTCCTAAACAGGCGGCAGATTCATCTATTTTGAAAACTAAAATGAGGGATTATTGTACAATTAATCTGCCGCTTAATTAGGGTCTTTTGTTCCCGTCTATTTCTTATCTTAAGCTTTCCTGTTTTGAGGATTAAGCTATTCCGTGCTACTCCGTGGATTGCTACTCCGTGGATGCTATTCCATGGATTACAACTATTCCGTGATACTTTGTCAACTCTAGTAATAATTTGGGGTTATTTCAGGACTATTCACTTAAACGCGAATGTGGCTTTTTTAAAAGTGATTTTTGCTTCCAAGCGGTAAAAGCGCGATATTCGGTCCTGAAATTATGTGAAAATAGATGGCAGATTGCCAAAAAATAGCCGCAATAGCTTTGTAGATCTGCAGTCTCAAAAAAAATCAGTAAAGACAGAACAAAGAATTCGTCTTTTCATTGAAGGCCGATATGTTATATTTTGATTAAAAATCGGTATAAGTTTTTGCTGCCTCTATTAGCTCCTGTCAAATAACCTTCATTTAGAGTGACACACACCCATTTGACCTTATCTCTGTAAATTAAAATAAATAAAATTCAACTTCAAAGTGAGAAGTAATTTTTGAGAGCGAGGTAAGTCAAGTGTGACCAAAAATTTAATCACGCGAATGAACAAAAAACACTCGTTCCACTAAGAGCGAAAAATGACGTCACACACGCACTTCAGTTGAAATTGCATGAATGAATGAGCAAAAAACAGATTTGAAGTGATTGTGGCGTCATATGGTCGTAACAAAAATCGCGACGACGAAATAAAAAAACCAAGAGAAGGCCAATAATAGCCCCAGCTATCGATGTGCGGCTATTAAAAACTGACTGAGTACGCCAAATTTTGCGGATTGCGCTACGTCAAACCTACTTTGCGGTCGAAAGCAGTTTTCACTTTTCAACTTCCAGTTTAAAAGTGAAAAACACTGACTGGAATTTCCATACAGGGCTCCGCCTTTTGATCCGCGAAGTTTGTAAGTATGTTTCACACGTACAGTGTATTAACATAGGGAAAGGGAAATCTGGTATTAGAAACGAGTAAATTTACTAAAAAATTTGGTACCAGTAGACGCTCCTAATGTTGAAGGTCAGTAGTGGACAGATGCAAATTAGTAGCAACCACTTATTGTTTGCACTTCTATGTAAATTGAAGGTTCCGGGTGACTTCCTTACTGCACCCCTCCCCCCCATTGTTGATTATGATGTTTTTGCTGGACTCGTAACAGCAGAGCGCAATTTTATAGCATACAAGTTTTATAATAAGACAGTTCATTATGTTTAAAGGGATTTTATGAACCAGAACAAATCTCTTTTCTCTTAATCACATTGCAGATAAAATAGGTTGACTGAATCTGAGAGTCAAAAACAGCTAGGTTCCTGTCATTTTTGGCTGTTCTTCAGATAAGAACTTGACACCTTTCGAAGATTTCATTCGTATGTTTTCGGTCTTCTGAGGGGTAATAGGCTGACCAATCAGAAGGAGCTTTGCTCTGCGACACCATTGGGCGATAAGATTGCAAGAAGCATCATCCTGATAACAGAACATAATAATCAAAACTAATATTGTTTTTGGTAATTCGAAAAAAATAAGCGCCTCTTAAATATGAGAGCGCGAATTCCGCGGGTTACTGTAATTGAGATTGGTAGGAGTCGTAAATAGAAACTATAATTGTTAACTACCGCAAAATAGAGGCCAGGATCATAATAAATCTCGGAGAAAATTTAACTTTTGCAGCAACTAACGACTAAGAAAAAAAAGGTTCCGTTAAACCTTTTGGTTCCAAATTAGCCAGTTATTGATCAAATGTGCCTTGCTGCCTTTCGAGAAAGTCTGAAATTTTGTTTTTCGACTCACGTGATGATTGCCAGCGTTGATTTCATTCGAAGACCCAACTTTTCAATACCAAGCAAAAACTAATCTTCCTGATAAGATCAGAACAAAAACTTCAGGAATTGAGCCAACTTGCAAATTCTTTAAATAAGTACACAAACAATCAATAGGGCGCTAAAAATTGACGACTATAAGACAATAAAGATAAGAAATGATTTAAACTGTGATGGAAGATCAAAAAGTGACGGCTCAGTAAATTTTCCATTGAAAGCGATTAATGTCCATACAAAATTGCACACATCTCTCCACAGCAAATATTTATACATCGTTACTAACTATCGTGTTCCTATTTTATCGTAACTCAACCGTCCACTGGCTTTAAATGACACTTTAAAGTCTTTCTCTCCGCTCTCTAACTTTAATAAGTACTTTTGATCGACAGAAACCAAAAAGGAAAAAAGGAAAACTGACATAAGAGAGAAAATGGGATATTTAGATCTAAAATTACTCATAAGTGAATCGCTGGATCTTTTACGCTATTGCCCCCCCAGGGGGGAGTACACATAAACACCTACTAAGTTAGAGGGGCACATGATCTGAATCGTTCCTCAGAAACAGTAGACTCCATAACAGAAACTACAGAAACGCTTTGAGGTCATTCAATTAGGGATTATAGCTTCTCTATAAAAAAACTCCGTAAACAATGCACGAAATTTATTAACGATGAACTATTAAACGGAAAAAACAAATGACGAGCAAACGTATCTTGCAACACATCATTTTTATCATGGGGGGTCATTGTGTCAAAGCAAAGCTAATTTCTGTGGCTTTCCGATAGTTTAAGCCCATTTTCCAATCCATCCTGATCTTCGTTTGAGCCCAGGGAATCCATTTTTATCACAATATTTGCACCAAAACGGTACCGACCTGCGGTTTTGTTATCAAACTTGGAAAAAAAGAAGAGCATTGTTAATTTCCTCTGATACACATAAGAATAAAATGCAAATGGTAAAAGAGGCAATGTAATGTTATGAATATAACATTATGTAAAATTATAAAATCATTAAATTACTTCACTAAAAGTTTGACCTTACATTAGTAAAAAATGGCCCAACAGCCAATTTTTTACTAATAGTCCCAAAAGAAATTTTGAAGGACCCAAAAGTAACTGATATGAAAGATGACATTGAGAGCATTAGATTTTAATTTTAATTTTTAATCTTCATGATGTACATAAAAAATTGTGAGAACATTTTATGCTCGCATTATAGGCCATTTTTTACTAATTTAAGGTCAAATTTTTAGTTAAGTAATTTAATGATTTTCTAATTTTACATAATGTTATATTCTTAACTTTACATTGCCTCTTTTACCATTTGCATTTTATTCTTATGAGTATCAGAGGAAATTAACAATGTTCTTCTTTTTTTCTCATTTATATAGCTGGAAGATTGCCAGAAAATAGCCGCAATAGGTTCGAAGATCAGCAGGCTAAAAAAACAGTAAAAGACAGACCAAAAAAATTCGTCTTTTCATTGAAGGCTGATCTGTTATATTTTGATTAAAAATCTGTATAAGTTATTGCTGCCTCTATAAGCTGATCTCAAATAACCTTCAATTAGAGTAACACACACCCATTTGACCTTATTTCTTTGAATTAAAGTAAATAAAAGTCAATTTCAAAGTGAGGAAGTCATTTTTGTGAGTGAGGTAAGTCAAGTGTGACCAAAAATTTAGTCACGCAAATGAACAAAACAACTCGCTCCACTGAGAGCGAAAATGACGTCACGCACCCACTGCAGTTGAAATTGCATGAACGAATGAATAAAAAGCAGATTTGAAGTGCTTTTGGCGTCATATGGTCGTAACAAAAATCGCGACTACGAAATAAAAGAGGATAGCACGACCAGTCCTGAAGTACAATTCAAAGAAATTTCAATAAATAAAGAAAAAATAGACCGTGAACGCACTTTGAGTGAATTGGGAAAACCATTTCCAAACCATTCAAAATCAGATCAAAAAACAAAAAAAAATAAAATCAATGTCAAAATGACGCATGTGAACAAAAAAAACAGCAAAAAATACTTCATCAAAACAAAAAAAAATTCATCAAAACTACTACTATTTACTAAAAGCATTCATGTGAATTTTTTAAAATACTTGAGGCCAAATTATGAAAAAAAATATGTTCTTTAAAACAACTTGCACTAAAAAACTGGACAAAATTAATAATTTTTTAAATATTACAAAAGCATATAAATCCAAAGAAAACATACTTTCGGCCAAAGAGGAATCCAGATGTTCGCAAGACAATAGGCAAATCATAATAGAAAGAGAAACTTGTCTAAAAAGCAAAAACAAAAAACAGAAAACCTGCAAAAAATTAATAAAAATAGTTCCATTATCGCCATTTTTTGTCATATTTCTCAACAAAAAATGATTCATATCCAGAAAACTGTAACCAGTTGTTATCTAAAATTTGCTCAAGGAGGAGGGGTCTTTTTAATACCTATTTGAGCTAGTAAAACAAAACAATCGTAGAAACAACGCAAAAAATACCCCGAAAACCAGCAAAATAAATAAAAAAACCTCCGAATTAGCATAAAATCCATATGAATATTCAGAAACCTTCAAACCACTACCAGAACCAGCCTAAAATTATAACAAAATCATAACCAAACCTCCTAACCAAGAAATGAGAAAAAAAATGCTTTAAAATGCCGCACGTGAACAAAAAATTTCGCTCGCTGACAATTTTGCTTCCACACTTGAATTTCTCGCTCTCTAGAAAACAGCGATATGAACAAAAAACCATTCTCTTTTCGCTCTACTCTTCATTTTGTTCAGCAACAAAATCACACCAATTTTTCACGTGTTTCAAAACAACTAGTACTCACTAAAACCACGTATGTGATTTTTTTTAAATACTTGAGGCCAACTTATGAAAAAAAGCTCTTAAAACAACTTGCACTAAAAAAACTGGAAAAAGTTAACAAATTTTTTAATATTACAAAAGCATATAAATCCAAAGAAAAATTCCTTTGAGCCAATGGGGTATCCAATGCTCGTTGCTCGTAAACCAAAAGGCAAGTCATAATAGTCTAAGAAAATTGCCTAAAAAACAGAAAAAAAAAACGAAAAAGTGCAAAAAATTAAGAATAGTTCCAATTTTCGCCATTTTTTGCCATACTTCTCAACAAAAAAATGACTCAGATCCAAAAATTTGTAAACAATTGTAATCCAAAATTTGGTCAAGTATAAGGGTCAAGTTTTAAAACCCGTTTGAGCTAGTAAAACAAAACAATCGTAAAAACAACGAAAAAAAATACCCCGAAAAACCAGCAAAATAAATAAAAAACCGTAATAAATAAAATTCCGTTAAACCTTTTGGTTCCAAATTAGCCAGTTATTGATCAAATGTGCCTTGCTGCCTTTCGAGAAAGTCTGAAATTTTGTTTTTCGACTCACGTGATGATTGCCAGCGTTGATTTCATTCGAAGATCCCAACTTTTCAATCCCAAGCAAAAATATTCTTCCTGATAAGATCAGAACAAAAACCTCAGGAATTGAGCCAACTTGCAAATTCTTTAAATAAGTACACAAACAATCAATAGGGCGCTAAAAACTGAGACTATAAGACAATAAAGATAAGAAATGATTTAAACTGTGATGGAAGATCAAAAAGTGACGGCTCAGTAAATTTTCCATTGAAAGCGATTAATGTCCATACAAAATTGCACACATCTCTCCACAGCAAATATTTATACATCGTTACTAACTATCGTGTTCCTATTTTATCGTAACTCAACCGTCCACTGGCTTTAAATGACACTTTAAAGTCTTTCTCTCCGCTCTCTAACTTTAATAAGTACTTTTGATCGACAGAAACCAAAAAGGAAAAAAGGAAAACTGACATAAGAGAGAAAATGGGATATTTAGATCTAAAATTACTCATAAGTGAATCGCTGGATCTTTTACGCTATTGCCCCCCCCAGGGGGGAGTACACATAAACACCTACTAAGTTAGAGGGGCACATGATCTGAATCGTTCCTCAGAAACAGTAGACTCCATAACAGAAACTACAGAAACGCTTTGAGGTCATTCAATTAGGGATTATAGCTTCTCTATAAAAAAACTCCGTAAACAATGCACGAAATTTATTAACGATGAACTATTAAACGGAAAAAACAAATGACGAGCAAACGTATCTTGCAACACATCATTTTTATCATGGGGGGTCATTGTGTCAAAGCAAAGCTAATTTCTGTGGCTTTCCGATAGTTTAAGCCCATTTTCCAATCCATCCTGATCTTCGTTTGAGCCCAGGGAATCCATTTTTATCACAATATTTGCACCAAAACGGTACCGACCTGCGGTTTTGTTATCAAACTTGGAAAAAAAGAAGAGCATTGTTAATTTCCTCTGATACACATAAGAATAAAATGCAAATGGTAAAAGAGGCAATGTAATGTTATGAATATAACATTATGTAAAATTATAAAATCATTAAATTACTTCACTAAAAGTTTGACCTTACATTAGTAAAAAATGGCCCAAAAGCCAGTTTTTTACTAATAGTCCCAAAAGAAATTTTGAAGGACCCAAAAGTAACTGATATGAAAGATGACATTGAGAGCATTAGATTTTAATTTTAATTTTTAATCTTCATGATGTACATAAAAAATTGTGAGAACATTTTATGCTCGCATTATAGGCCATTTTTTACTAATTTAAGGTCAAATTTTTAGTTAAGTAATTTAATGATTTTCTAATTTTACATAATGTTATATTCTTAACTTTACATTGCCTCTTTTACCATTTGCATTTTATTCTTATGAGTATCAGAGGAAATTAACAATGTTCTTCTTTTTTTCTCATTTATATAGCTGGAAGATTGCCAGAAAATAGCCGCAATAGGTTCGAAGATCAGCAGGCTAAAAAAACAGTAAAAGACAGACCAAAAAAATTCGTCTTTTCATTGAAGGCTGATCTGTTATATTTTGATTAAAAATCTGTATAAGTTATTGCTGCCTCTATAAGCTGATCTCAAATAACCTTCAATTAGAGTAACACACACCCATTTGACCTTATTTCTTTGAATTAAAGTAAATAAAAGTCAATTTCAAAGTGAGGAAGTCATTTTTGTGAGTGAGGTAAGTCAAGTGTGACCAAAAATTTAGTCACGCAAATGAACAAAACAACTCGCTCCACTGAGAGCGAAAATGACGTCACGCACCCACTGCAGTTGAAATTGCATGAACGAATGAATAAAAAGCAGATTTGAAGTGCTTTTGGCGTCATATGGTCGTAACAAAAATCGCGACTACGAAATAAAAGAGGATAGCACGACCAGTCCTGAAGTACAATTCAAAGAAATTTCAATAAATAAAGAAAAAATAGACCGTGAACGCACTTTGAGTGAATTGGGAAAACCATTTCCAAACCATTCAAAATCAGATCAAAAAACAAAAAAAAATAAAATCAATGTCAAAATGACGCATGTGAACAAAAAAAACAGCAAAAAATACTTCATCAAAACAAAAAAAAATTCATCAAAACTACTACTATTTACTAAAAGCATTCATGTGAATTTTTTAAAATACTTGAGGCCAAATTATGAAAAAAAATATGTTCTTTAAAACAACTTGCACTAAAAAACTGGACAAAATTAATAATTTTTTAAATATTACAAAAGCATATAAATCCAAAGAAAACATACTTTCGGCCAAAGAGGAATCCAGATGTTCGCAAGACAATAGGCAAATCATAATAGAAAGAGAAACTTGTCTAAAAAGCAAAAACAAAAAACAGAAAACCTGCAAAAAATTAATAAAAATAGTTCCATTATCGCCATTTTTTGTCATATTTCTCAACAAAAAATGATTCATATCCAGAAAACTGTAACCAGTTGTTATCTAAAATTTGCTCAAGGAGGAGGGGTCTTTTTAATACCTATTTGAGCTAGTAAAACAAAACAATCGTAGAAACAACGCAAAAAATACCCCGAAAACCAGCAAAATAAATAAAAAAAACCTCCGAATTAGCATAAAATCCATATGAATATTCAGAAACCTTCAAACCACTACCAGAACCAGCCTAAAATTATAACAAAATCATAACCAAACCTCCTAACCAAGAAATGAGAAAAAAATGCTTTAAAATGCCGCACGTGAACAAAAAATTTCGCTCGCTGACAATTTTGCTTCCACACTTGAATTTCTCGCTCTCTAGAAAACAGCGATATGAACAAAAGACCATTCTCTTTTCGCTCTACTCTTCATTTTGTTCAGCAACAAAATCACACCAATTTTTCACGTGTTTCAAAACAACTAGTACTCACTAAAACCACGTATGTGATTTTTTTTAAATACTTGAGGCCAACTTATGAAAAAAAGCTCTTAAAACAACTTGCACTAAAAAAACTGGAAAAAGTTAACAAATTTTTTAATATTACAAAAGCATATAAATCCAAAGAAAAATTCCTTTGAGCCAATGGGGTATCCAATGCTCGTTGCTCGTAAACCAAAAGGCAAGTCATAATAGTCTAAGAAAATTGCCTAAAAAACAGAAAAAAAAAAACGAAAAAGTGCAAAAAATTAAGAATAGTTCCAATTTTCGCCATTTTTTGCCATACTTCTCAACAAAAAAATGACTCAGATCCAAAAATTTGTAAACAATTGTAATCCAAAATTTGGTCAAGTATAAGGGTCAAGTTTTAAAACCCGTTTGAGCTAGTAAAACAAAACAATCGTAAAAACAACGAAAAAAAATACCCCGAAAAACCAGCAAAATAAATAAAAAACCGTAATAAATAAAATTCCGTTAAACCTTTTGGTTCCAAATTAGCCAGTTATTGATCAAATGTGCCTTGCTGCCTTTCGAGAAAGTCTGAAATTTTGTTTTTCGACTCACGTGATGATTGCCAGCGTTGATTTCATTCGAAGATCCCAACTTTTCAATCCCAAGCAAAAATATTCTTCCTGATAAGATCAGAACAAAAACCTCAGGAATAGAGCCAACTTGAAAATTCTTTAAATAAGTACACAAACAATCAATAGGGCGCTAAAAACTGACGACTATAAGACAATAAAGATAAGAAATGATTTAAACTGTGATGGAAGATCAAAAAGTGACGGCTCAGTAAATTTTCCATTGAAAGCGATTAATGTCCATTCAAAATTGCACACATCTCTCCACAGCAAATATTTATACATCGTTACTAACTATCGTGTTCCTATTTTATCGTAACTCAACCGTCCACTCGCTTTAAATGACACTTTAAAGTCTTTCTCTCCGCTCTCTAACTTTAATAAGTACTTTTGATCGACAGAAACCAAAAAGGAAAAAAAGGAAAACTGACATAAGAGAGAAAATGGGATATTTAGATCTAAAATTACTCATAAGTGAATCGCTGGATCTTTTACGCTATTGCCCCCCCCCCAGGGGGGAGTACACATAAACACCTACTAAGTTAGAGGGGCACATGATCTGAATCGTTCCTCAGAAACAGTAGACTCCATTACAGAAACTACAGAAACGCTTTGAGGTCATTCAATTAGGGATTATAGCTTCTCTATAAAAAAACTCCGTAAACAATGCACGAAATTTATTAACGATGAACTATTAAACGGAAAAAACAAATGACGACCAAACGTATCTTGCAACACATCATTTTTATCATGGGGGGTCATTGTGTCAAAGCAAAGCTAATTTCTGTGGCTTTCCGATAGTTTAAGCCCATTTTCCAATCCATCCTGATCTTCGTTTGAGCCCAGGGAATCCATTTTTATCACAATATTTGCACCAAAACGGTACCGACCTGCGGTTTTGTTATCAAACTTGGAAAAAAAGAAGAGCATTGTTAATTTCCTCTGATACACATAAGAATAAAATGCAAATGGTAAAAGAGGCAATGTAAAGTTATGAATATAACATTATGTAAAATTATAAAATCATTAAATTACTTCACTAAAAGTTTGACCTTACATTAGTAAAAAATGGCCCAAGAGCCAATTTTTTACTAATAGTCCCAAAAGAAATTTTGAAGGACCCAAAAGTAACTGATATGAAAGATGACATTGAGAGCATTAGATTTTAATTTTGATTTTTAATCTTCATGATGTACATAAAAAATTGTGAGAACATTTTATGCTCGCATTATAGGCCATTTTTTACTAATTTAAGGTCAAATTTTTAGTTAAGTAATTTAATGATTTTCTAATTTTACATAATGTTATATTCTTAACTTTACATTGCCTCTTTTACCATTTGCATTTTATTCTTATGAGTATCAGAGGAAATTAACAATGTTCTTCTTTTTTTCTCATTTATATAGCTGGAAGATTGCCAGAAAATAGCCGCAATAGGTTCGAAGATCAGCAGGCTAAAAAACAGTAAAAGACAGACCAAAAAAATTCGTCTTTTCATTGAAGGCTGATCTGTTATATTTTGATTAAAAATCTGTATAAGTTATTGCTGCCTCTATTAGCTGATCTCAAATAACCTTCAATTAGAGTAACACACACCCATTTGACCTTATCTCTTTGAATTAAAGTAAATAAAAGTCAATTTCAAAGTGAGGAAGTCATTTTTGTGAGTGAGGTAAGTCAAGTGTGACCAAAAATTTAGTCACGCAAATGAACAAAACAACTCGCTCCACTGAGAGCGAAAATGACGTCACGCACGCACTGCAGTTGAAATTGCATGAACGAATGAATAAAAAGCAGATTTGAAGTGCTTTTGGCGTCATATGGTCGTAACAAAAATCGCGACTACGAAATAAAAGAGGATAGCACGACCAGTCCTGAAGTACAATTCAAAGAAATTTCAATAAATAAAGAAAAAATAGACCGTGAACGCACTTTGAGTGAATTGGGAAAACCATTTCCAAACCATTCAAAATCAGATCAAAAAACAAAAAAAACAAAATCAATGTCAAAATGACGCATGTGAACAAAAAAATACTTCATCAAAACAGAAAAAAAATTCATCAAAACTACTACTATTTACTAAAAGCATTCATGTGAATTTTTTAAAATACTTGAGGCCAAATTATGAAAAAAAATATGTTCTTTAAAACAACTTGCACTAAAAAACTGGACAAAATTAATAATTTTTTAAATATTACAAAAGCATATAAATCCAAAGAAAACATACTTTCGGCCAAAGAGGAATCCAGATGTTCGCAAGACAATAGGCAAATCATAATAGAAAGAGAAACTTGTCTAAAAAGCAAAAACAAAAAACAGAAACCTGCAAAAAATTAATAAAAATAGTTCCATTATCGCCATTTTTTGTCATATTTCTCAACAAAAAATGATTCATATCCACAAAACTGTAACCAGTTGTTATCTAAAATTTGCTCAAGGAGGAGGGGTCTTTTTAATACCTATTTGAGCTAGTAAAACAAAACAATCGTAGAAACAACGCAAAAAATACCCCGAAAACCAGCAAAATAAATAAAAAAACCTCCGAATTAGCATAAAATCCATATGAATATTCAGAAACCTTCAAACCACTACCAGAACCAGCCTAAAATTATAACAAAATCATAACCAAACCTCCTAACCAAGAAATGAGAAAAGAAATGCTTTAAAATGCCGCACGTGTACAAAAAATTTCGCTCGCTGACAATTTTGCTTCCACACTTGAATTTCTCGCTCTCTAGAAAACAGCGATATGAACAAATAACCATTCTCTTTTCGCTCTACTCTTCATTTTGTTCAGCAACAAAATCACACCAATTTTTCACGTGTTTCAAAACAACTAGTACTCACTAAAACCACGTATGTGATTTTTTTTAAATACTTGAGGCCAACTTATGAAAAAAAGCTCTTAAAACAAATCCAAAGAAAAATTCCTTTGAGCCAATGGGGTATCCAATGCTCGTTGCTCGTAAACCAAAAGGCAAGTCATAATAGTCTAAGAAAATGGCCTAAAAAACAGAAAAAAAAACGAAAAAGTGCAAAAAATTAAGAATAGTTCCAATTTTCGCCATTTTTTGCCATACTTCTCAACAAAAAAATGACTCAAATCCAAAAATTTGTAAACAATTGTAATCCAAAATTTGGTCAAGTATAAGGGTCAAGTTTTAAAACCCGTTTGAGCTAGTAAAACAAAACAATCGTAAAAACAACGAAAACAAATACCCCGAAAAACCAGCAAAATAAATAAAAAACCTCCGAATTAGCATAAAATCCATATGAATATTCAAAAACCTACAAATCACCACCAGAATCAGCCTAAAATTAAAACAAAATTATAACCAAACCTCTTAACCAAAAATGAGAAAAAAAAGCTGCTTTAAAATGCCGCACGTGAAAAAAAAAACACCGAAAAAACACTTCATCAAAACAAAAAAAACTTATCAAAACTGCAACTATTTACTAAAAGCATTCATGTGAATTTTTTAAAATACTGGAGGCCAAATTATGAAAAAATATGTTCTTTAAAACAAATTGCACTAAAAAACTGGACACAATTAATAATTTTTTTAATATTACAAAAGCATATAAATCCAAAGAAAACATACTTTCGGCCAACGGAGAAACCATATGCTCGCAAGACAATAGACAAACCATAATAGGCAGAGAAACTTGTCTAAAAATCAAAAACAAAAAACAGAAAACCTGCAAAAAATTAATAAAAATAGTTCCAATTATCGCCATTTTTTGTCACATTTCTCAACAAAAAATGATTCATATCCACAAAACTGTAACCAATTGTTATCTAAAATTTGCTCAAGGAGGAGTGGTCAAGTTTTAAAACCCGTTTGAGCTAGTAAAACAAAACAATCGTAAAAACAACGAAAAAAAATACCCCGAAAAACCAGCAAAATAAATAAAAAACCTCCGAATTAGCATAAAATCCATATGAATATTCAAAAACCTACAAACCACTACCAGAATCAGCCTAAAATTAAAACAAAATTATAACCAAACCTCTTAACCAAAAATGAGAACAAAAAGCTGCTTTAAAATGCCGCACGTGAAAAAAAACACCGAAAAAACACTTCATCAAAACAAAAAAAACTTATCAAAACTGCAACTATTTACTAAAAGCATTCATGTGAATTTTTTAAAATACTGGAGGCCAAATTATGAAAAAATATGTTCTTTAAAACAAATTGCACTAAAAAACTGGACACAATTAATAATTTTTTTAATATTACAAAAGCATATAAATCCAAAGAAAACATACTTTCGGCCAACGCAGAAACCATATGCTCGCAAGACAATAGACAAACCATAATAGGCAGAGAAACTTGTCTAAAAATCAAAAACAAAAAACAGAAAACCTGCAAAAAATTAATAAAAATAGTTCCAATTATCGCCATTTTTTGTCATATTTCTCAATAAAAAATGATTCATATCCACAAAACTGTAACCAATTGTTATCTAAAATTTGCTCAAGGAGGAGTGGTCAAGTTTTAAAACCCATTTGAGCTAGTAAAACAAAACAATCGTAAAAACAATACAAAAAATACCCCGAAAACCAGCAAAATAAATAAAAAACCTCCGAATTAGCATAAAATCCATACGAATATTCAGAAACCTTCAAACTACTACGAGAACCAGCCTAAAATTAAAACAAAATCATAACCAAACTTCTTAACCAAAAAAGGAGAAAAAACTGCTTTAAAATGCCGCACGTGAACAAAAAATTTCGCTCGCTTACAATTTTTCTTCCACACTTGAATTTCTCGCTCTCTAGAAAACAGCGATATGAACAAAAAACCATTCTCTTTTCGCTCTACTCTTCATTTTGTTCAGCAACAAAATCACTCCAATTTTTCACGTGTTTCAAAACAACTAGTACTCACTAAAACCACGTATGTGATTTTTTTTAAATACTTGAGGCCAAATTATGAAAAAAAAGCTCTTAAAACAACTTGCACTAAAAAAACTGAAAATGTTAAATTTTTAAATATTAAAAAAGCATATAAATCCAAAGAAAAATTCCTTTGAGCCAATGGGGTATCCAGATGCTCGTAAACCAAAAGGCAAGTCATAATAGTCTAAGAAAATTGCCTAAAAAACAGAAAAAAAAAACGAAAAAGTGCAAAAAAATTAAGAAAAATAGTTCCAATTTTTGCCATTTTTTGCCATATTTCTCAACAAAAACAATAACTCAAATCCAAAAATTTGTAAACATTTGTAATCCAAAATTTGGTCAAGTATAAGGGTCAAGTTTTAAAACCCATTTGAGCCAGTAAAACAACAAAAATCGCCAAAAAAGCAAAAAATAGCTCGAAAATGAGCAAAATACATGAAAAACCTCCGAATTAACATAAAATTCAGATGATTTTTTAGAAACGTCAAAACACTACCAAAAAGAGCCTAAAATTAAAACAAAATGCCGCACGTGAACAAAAAATTTCGGTCGGTTACAGAATTTTTTTTGCACCTCAATTTCTCGCTCTCCAGAAAACACCGATATGAACAAAAAAATCACTCTATTTTCGCTCCACTCTTCATTTTGTTCAGCAACCCCACAAAAAAATATTTGGGACCTTTCTGTTAAGCTATTTTTTTTCCAATTGATACATTTTGCGGAGAAATACAAAAATAGCTCCAAAAAAGCAATAGAAAACTGATAAAATTGCCAAGCGGAATTATTAAAATTTTGAACTCTCGACCAGAAAATAGAGTTTGAAAGTTATCAAAACATTTACTTTTCCTTCGCTTTGAATGAAATAACTGAAAAGCTTAAAACTCAATTAAACCTTTAATTTTCCTTGTATCGACAACCAATTAAGGCTAGATATTTTTAATACTTTGCGAAAAGAACCTTTAAATGCCTTGGGCCGAAAAATTGTTTCTCATTTCAAAAAGAATTCTCATTTCAAAGAATTTCAAAAAAATTAACTTTCAGGGCAACAATAATGGAGTCCACCATATCGATCAAAGTTATCAGCGAAAGCAGAAAAACCGAATCTTTGACATTTTGCACCCTATATGGTAGGAAAAAAACAAACCAAATCAATAATGGCTATCACAACTAGCGAATAAGAAATAAAACAGCAAAAACGGAACTTTTTCTTTTGGTTTTTTTTATTTTGTCGTAAAAAAAAACAAAATAAATCATTTTCTATTTAAAGCAACTAATTAAAAACAAACAGTTGTACAATTGTGTCTAAATAATTTTCTGATTGGATGAGCTGGATCTTCAATATTTGATCATCCTTTTTCCGAGTTAAACAAAAAACAAACATAACCGATTAACACCGGCGAATTGCTGTCAATTAACGGGCCGACAGATGGCTTTGTCAGTAGCTAGTGGGGCTTAGGTATGATAACTTAAACTTAAATGCGAGAGCCAGAAATGAGTGAAAAATTAGGGTAGATGAGTGCGAGGGGGGTCCAAACCGATAAAAATGTCCATCACACTATATTTCAAGTCTTCTCAGGAGATTCGATTATTTTTACACTTATCGCCTAGTAAAGCTCTAAGGAACCACCGTCCACTAACATCGGAAGAATTCGGCTCAAACGACTAGTCGGTGCGCGAATGTATCACAGCCTGCTGCGGTAGCAGCCTGAGGAGGGTACTAACTAAATGAACTACGGGGGTTCCAAGTGACATCATTAGAGGTTATTATATACCACTATAACCACTAATAGAACTCAACGTGAAAAAAAATACACCAATTTCGGCTTTTCAGTTGACTTTTAGTAGTGACTGCCGCCACTACAGTTCCGTTGCTGACACTTGTGATAGAGAAATTTAGATCACGCAAAATGAAAAAGTCAAGGGCGTAAAATTTGTTCGGAGTAGAAACAATGAAGCAAAATTGTTGTATAAAAATGACCAACACGTTTGCAATAATTGCTTCAAGCTTCGTTGGAGCGCAATTAAAAGCTGAATTACTTAATGCCGTCCAGTCTTTACCTGTTTATCCCATTTTTGACGACAAAAACCCGAATAGTCAAACAATAAACGCTAAGAGAGACGATATAGACTAACAAAAATGTTGCTACGTATCTGAAGGCACTATCATTATCACTTTTAAAATATTAGTTATCAGAGATGAAAAATTGCAAAGCCTAAAAAATGTAGCTTTAATAATAGCACCTCGTGAAGGTAAAATATGCCAATAGCCAAAGATGCCAATTATCAGGATACTAAATTTCTATCTCACTTAATGTTGAAATGTTTAACTACTCAATAAATCTTAATTTGATTAAACATATAGAAGCCAAAGCAATCAATTTATCAATGACTTGATAAACGAGCTAAACGCTTTACCAAATTCGGAGAAATACCGAAAAAAAAACATTTTCATGATCTTATTTTTCAACAACATAATGTTCCTGTACATAATACATAAATAGATAATTCCCAGCGTTTTCTACAAAGATAAGGAGGTGGAGGCATTGGAATTGCTATCAAATAGTCCGGATCTGAATATAACTGGAAAATTATTGGCTGTTTTAAGTAGTAGATAAAACAGGGAAACCAGCCACCAGCAAAATTTGTTCCTTTTCTCCTAACGCTAATCGCTCACGTCGAATGGAACAAATTTTACTGCTTGCTGGTTTCCCTGTTTTATCTACTACTACATATTCACTCTATATTCACTTCTTATACAATTAAAAACTATCAATTCTTGTCTCACTTAGTGCAAACCACTAGTACAGAGTTAAGCTGGTAATTAACCATTATCAGACGGATCCGTGAAGCGGTTTCACCGATAGTTCGGGTTCTATCCCCACCGACTCCGGTGGACGTATCCCAGTACTAGTATAAAACTAAGAAGCACGTAAAACCAAATTGCGAAAAAACTGGAACAAAAAAATGAAAATATTAAAATAATTAAAATTTTCATATATTCCCCTAATCAATATTTAACCAATCTAAAACTAAAACTTCCTGTCTCACTTGGCGTAGTGGTTAAATCATCGAGTCTAGTTAAGTTGCTTTAGCAAACGGAAGGTTTGGGGTTCCTTCCTCACTGACTCCAGTGAACGTCCCCCGATAGGCGATGCCGCCTTTCAGCATTCTGATGAAAAAAAAACTATGAAACTAAGTGAGATAAAAAAAACAAAAACAAAAAAAAAACAAATTCACAGTTCTTAAAAAGGATGATCAGTGAAACTGCTTTGCAGATCCCTGCTGTGAGACTGTATATGGGACACACTGTGATGGGTATACAGTCAAAAACACTGAGATCGGTGGAAACACAGTGATAAGTGTTTTTTTTTCAATGTCTTCTTGAATATTCTCTCTATATTCTCTCTACATTGGATCAATAATTAATCAGAAATTAATTTAAATTAAAAATAAGATTAAAAAATTAAAAAATCAAAGCAAAATTTACATTTTACTCTTTAAGAGTGATTCACTCTTATTCGGAGTGATCCCCCAGTAGAAAATATCGCTCTTTTTCACTCTTAAGGAGTGATTCCCTCTTTTTATAAATTTTTATAAATTTTTACATTTTTTATACTTTTATTTCAAATTATCTATACTTTTTAATAAATTTATATTTTCTTTTACTTTTTTTATATTTATTCCATTATTAATAAGAAATAATACAAAATCATAATATTTACATGAGCAATCTTCTTCATTTTGTCTAATGGCTAAAGTACTTTCAGTTTTAGAACTTTGTTTTTCAGTTAGATTTCTACTAAATCCTTTAGTTAATTCTACACCTGGATGTTGTTTCTTTACATGAGCCCGTATCCCATCATATCTCACAACAGAAGTACAATATGGACAATTAACTTTAGCTGAAGTACAACTTCTACATGTATACTTAGCCTCATCAAAATTATTTAGTGGTTTTATATAATTACACTTATTACAACATCTAGTTAATACTTCTGAGCTGAGGTTAAGGTTAGGGTTAGGGATAAGATTAGGGTTAGGGTTAGGGATAAGGTTAGGGTTAGGAATAAGGTTAGGGTCAGGGTTGGGGTTGGGGTTAGGATCTGAGTTAGAGTTATAGTCATAGATAGAACCAGAACCAGAACTAGAGCTAGAACTACAGTTAGAATTAGGGTTAGAACTAGAACTAGGGTTAGAATTAGAATTAGAATTAGAACTAGGGTTAGAACTAGAACTAGAACTAGAATTAGAATTAGAATTAGAACTAGAATTAGAATTAAAACTAGAACTAGATTCATTTTTTAAAGAACAACCCCATGGGGAAAAATCATTAGCACAAACAGCACTTATTGTTATATTACCACATATACATTTATCAATTTTATCTTTATGACATGATTCGTAATGATATTTTAAACAAGCAATGTTTCCACATTTATAATTACACTCTAAACATTTTATAACCATTTATAATGGGGTAAACTTTGATATTTACCTAATCATTGATAATATTTAGCCATGATTTCAATTAAATCTATAGTATTATCTTTAGATTTGATACACTCTGCTAAATATTTATTTCCTAACGTATTGAGTAAATTAGTTTTACATCTCTTATCTAAAATTGCTTCAAGGTTTAATTGCATTTTACTTTTAACATAATTTATAATTTCATTTCTAAATTCTTCATTATTTACATATAGACTGTTTAAATTCTCTCGTCCCTCTTTACTTAAAATTCCAGTATATTTATCTGCGAAGCAGCTTCGCTGATGTGTATAACAGCTTCGCTGATGGGTCTTCGACCATGTTTCTCCATCTGTATATTCCCTTTCATGTTCCAGATCTTGATCTTGATTTCTGCCAAATCCATAGTTCAATAATGTACTTGTTCTATTCAACATAGTACTCGCTGCAGTTGCCACATGTCCGGCATTTCTTACTGTTATATCAGGACTCATGAAATTATATATCATTAAACCTGAACTTATAATCCCTAAAATAGTTGAAAATAATCTAAGACCATTTGCTTTAACCACTTCCTGAGTTAAAACATCATTCTGTATTTTAATACCTTTTAATGTAAGAAGTTTATTAAAATAAAACTGATAATTATCATGACTAATAGAATTTCTATCTGTTGCATTTATCATGAGTGGTTTCATATATGCTATAAGTTTATTTATATCTTCTCTTCCTAACTCATCTTTTAAACTGAGAGCTTTTAAATCAAGGAAACCAACTCTTGAATCATATATCATTGTTCTATTAGTATTAATGATAATAAAAGTATTTTCTTTCTTATTATACTTAATTATACCATAACGAAGTTCATATGACATTCCATCTGTACAATTATAATAGTTACTATTTAATTCACTAATTATTTTATTGAAGTCATGTTCACATTTATATATCTCATTAAAGTTTTTAAATAGGTCAGGTCCATTATAAGTTGTTAAGTAAATAGTATCACAACTCATTCTTGCTGTATTAATTATTTGAGCTGGTTTATGACACATTACAATCATTTGAATATTATGATGTCTACCTTCAGTAAAATAATAACCTATATCCTTATTTAACTTATCACCCATATCATCAAGTACTATTAAACAATTTCGAAATTTTTGCATATTGTTTTTTGTGATCATATTCATGTCACATTTATTAAATCCAGTATAAAACTTATTAGTCTCGGGATTTATCCAGTCTCTGTTATCTTTACACACTATAACTATAGGTCTTTGACCATGTTCCACCATATTTTGATCTTGATTTTGATTTTGTTTTTGATCTTGATTTTGATCTTGATTTTGATCTTGATCTTGATCTTGATTTTGATCTTGATTTTGATCTTGATTTTGATCTTGATTTTGATTTTGATCCTGATTGGTGTAACCACTTCGCGGATCTTGATTTTGGACTGAGTACAATTTTAAATATTGTCTAACAAAATATGTTTTACCCGTACCAGTTCCACCATAGACAATAGTGTGTAATGGTGACTTTTCATATTCAAATCTAACTAGACTCCTATTCATAAATCCGCCAAAGCTTTCTTCTAGTTTTGCATATTTACTCGGTATTGAATCATATACTATAAAACAAATTATAATTAAGAAAATAAAAATTATAACCACGCTACCTGTTTCCATTTTTATAAATGAAAACATAGATAAATATAGAAATAATTAGACTTATGGGTCTTCGACCATCCGTGTAACGGTTCCACCGATGCTTCGCCATAATTAAACATTAAAAATATTTATAAGAAAATGCTTATCCTAACTTTTGAGGAATTCAATAATAATTTTAATATTGATAATAGTGCTATGAGTGATATCAGAATAAAAGATATAGGTAAAGATATAAGTCTAACACCAATTGAAATTGTAATGAGAGATCAGACTCCGAATAACATAAGTGAACCCAACTCCAACATTATTGTAAATTTACATCCAACTGAAGGTACACATTGGGTTTTAGTTATAAGAAGAGAAGGTGGTCCAGTGTATTACTTTGATAGTTTTGGTGTTGAGACGCCACCACTCTTTTTAGAAGAATATGTTGATCTAGGCTCTTATGAAAGAATACAACAATATGATGAATCTTATTGTGGGGCTTATTGTTTATACATGATCTATCTTATTGATAGAGGATTTAGAATTAACACTGCTTTGAATATTCTAGTTAATCAATGTAAATATCCAGGAATGTATAATGAGTGTTTTTGTTTGAATTGTAGTAGAGGTGATGTTAACGATCTACGAAGTAGCTTTGCTAATAATGTTAATGTTAATCAGGGAACCTGCTTCGCAGATGATAATGATAATGTTATTGATAATGTTAATGATAGTGTTAATGATAATGATAATGTTAATGATAGTGATAATGATAGTGTTAATGATAGTGTTAATGATATTATTAATGATAATGATAATGTTAATGATAATGATAATGTTAATCAGGGAACCTGCTTCGCAGATGATAATGTTAATGTTAATGATAATGATAATGATAATGATAATGTTAATGATAATGTTAATGATAATGATAATGTTAATGATAATGTTAATGATAATGTTAATGATAAAGATAATGATAATGATGATAGAGACAATTATATATATCTATTGGATGAAAAACATGGTGAAACATGGGCGAAGCCCCATCAAAAGGGTAAACCTAACAATAATACCCCTACTAATAATATCCGTGAAGCGGTTTCACCGATATCTGTAAACATAAATGATGATCTATATTCATGGCTAAATGATGATGATATAATTACTGAAGCCGCATTCCCAGATAATTTTAGATGTATAATATCTGGTCCTAGTGAATGTGGTAAGACATTCTTATTGAAAAAACTAATTCTAGCTAGTACATATTTTGATAAGCTATACATCATTGGACCTACTGGTGATCAGTACCATGGTATAGAAAGAATAAACCCAAAAGCAGATCGGGGAACCCGCTTCGCGGATGTTGAATTTATCAAAGATATAAAAGATTTACCATCTCCTGATAAACTACCCAAAGACTTAAAGAAACTAATGATATTTGATGATGTTAGAGCCAAAGAACCAGTTATTAATGAATACTTTTGTAGAGGTAGACATAATAATTGTAATATGATATATCTCAATCAAAACCTGTTCTCTCTGGATAGGCAGAGTGTTAGAGAGAACTGTAATCTATTTATTTTATTTGAACAGAGAGGTAAAGCCCTCATATCTATATATCAAGATTTCTTTAATAATGTGGAACTTAGTTATAATGATTTTGCTAATATATGTAATAAGGTATGGAAAGAACCGTATAATTATATTGTCATTGATATAACTAAAAATAAAAATATTAATGGTAAACTAAGAATTAATTGGGATCGGAGAGTTTTGTAGTTTAGTTTAAGTCTAAGTCTAAGTCTATATCTATGACTAAGTCTAAGTCTAAATCAAATGTAAAGTAAAACTTAATACATCACCATTAAAGTCTATAGGTCTTCCATGCTCATCTTTAAAATGAAACTCTATATATTCTATTCTATCTTTAGTTACATTTTGATATAAGATATTAGTTGGTATAATATTTATCAAGCAACCTGGTGGTTCAGTTAGATTAAAAGTATATAGTATGTCTGTATCCTTACCATTATCTTTAACGCCAGATATAATATTACAATGAATGTGAATATTACTAAAACCCATAATATCAATAATTTTCTGAGATTTATATCTACCTTTTTAAATTATTTTTCTAAATCCTAGTAATGAGGCTAGTGAGTTTTCTATATCAAAGCTGAGTGCTCCTTCTTTTATTTCCATTAAACATTTCATCGTATTCTTATCAAGTTCTATTATAACATTACCATCAGTTTCTTCTTTTATTAATTCTGCTATGTCAGTTAACTCATATGCTCCCGGTGTAATAGTTGAATATAGCAATGGGATTCCTTTATAATTATAATTAAGTATAGATGTAATGTTTGGGCTGGAGGTAGAGATAGGATTAAGGTTAGGGTCAGAGCTAAGAGCCCGAGGTAAAGTTTCATCATCTTCTATAACAGTACTAGCATATAAGAATTGATTATTTTTCCTATTCACATTAAACACCGAATTATAAACAGATAATCTAATTAAACCTAATTTTGTTGTATTAAGTATAGGTTCGCTAAAGTTAAACTTTTCTGTTGGCTTTATCATTCTAAAGTTAAGTGTATGCTCTTCTTTAGTTTTTGTTAATGCTTCGTGTATATTTTGTAGTTCTCTTAACATTAAACTATCGGTGAAACCGTTTCGTAGATCAGTCATTTTTTATCTAATAAAAATGGATTTTAATTTGGATACAACTTATGGTTATAATGATGATATACATAAAAGTAAGATTATAAAATATAAACCTAATAATCTAGCAACAATGAATACGGTTAATACCAATATTAATATCATACTCAATAGAGAAGAGAATCACTTAAATTTGCATGATTCATATCTAGAGATAGAGTTTGTTGTATCAAATGATGCTGATGGTGTATTTGCTAATGATGCTAATATCAGATTAGTTAATTATGGTATGATGGCATTGTTTAGTTCAATTAAGCTTGAAACTAGTGGTGGTAGGACTATTGAATATATAGATCATTGTCATCCTAATCTATTGATGTATAAGTTATTAACTAGTACTGATGATGAATATGAGAGTGGTTTTGTTAAAAATCAAGGTAATAGAGATAGTCAACTTAAAGTTGACCATATTGCTGCAGAACGAGGTCATATGTATATGATGGTTAAGATGAGTGATCTATTTGGTTTTGTGAATGATTTAAAAAAGATTATATATGGTCTAGGATTTAAACTAATATTAAAAAGAAATAATAATGATAGAGCTCTATATAGAGTTAATGCTAATCCTGGTGCAGTTGCTAATGATGGTAATATAGAAATTAGAGATTTATCATGGTGTGTACCTAGTATTGATCCTAGTAATGATAATAGAATTATTGTGCAGAAAGGATTAAATAAAAAGAATAATGTAGACTTTGGTTATTGTGAAAGGAAGACATTTTATAAGAATGTGCCCAATGCTACTAACTTCTTGTTTGATCTAGGTATGGAAAGTGGTATGGAAAGACCACAATATATTATAGTTGGTTTTGAAAATAATAATGTTAATGAGCAAACTCATGATGCAAGTACATTTGATGCGATGAATGTTACTGAATGTTATTGTAAGATTGGTAGTGAGTTTTGTCCTGAGGATAGAATGAATATTAATTATGGAACCAATAATTATAATGAGGCTTTTAAAGAGATTATTAGCTTTAATAAAGATTATAATGGGCTACCACATAATATAAAACCATATATAAATCATAGAACATTCAAAAGTAATTATAGAATATATGTATTCGATACTAGATATCAAAGGGATCATATAGGTCCACAACCAATACAACTTAATTTTAAATTTAGTGCTGCAGTTGCAGATGTTATATGTCATGCATTAGTATTAACTAGAAAGGTTATTAGTGTGAATAGTGATGGTAATAAGATGGTAGACATAATATCATAGATATAATTTAAGTCTTAATTATAATTATAATTTTAGATATAACTCTAGCGATAATTTTAATTTTAGATATAACTCTAGCGATAATTATTATTTTAGATATAACTCTAGCGATAATTATAATTATAGTATAATATAGTTATTGTTATAATTATATACTTATACTTATTTATAACCATATACTTATACTTATATTTATAGCTAGTCAGCTCTAACTGTTACTCTTGTTAGTCTTGTTAACACCCAACAATTTCTTATTAGTATTAACAAAACCTTTAGCATAAATAATGTCTAATTTCTTTTTATTCTCTAGAGCCAAGCCTCCAGCTTCAAGCTTAATCTTGGACTTAGGTCTAACCTTGGGCTTGGGCTTGGGTTTAATAACAACAAAAGGATTATACTTTTTAACTTCCATTATTTTTTATATATAGTAATGAGTCTTTTAAATAAGTTCAAAACCAATTCATATTGTGTTGGTGGCAGACATTATAGTGGCACAAATAACATAAGAGGAGTTATCGGGGAACCCGCTTCACGGATCTCAGCCAAAGGAACTAAGATGTTAAAAGGTAATTGTGTTAAGTGCAATAGAAATAAATCAATGACAGTATCTGATGCAACAATAGAAGCAGAGGGATTGAAAGATTTCTTTAAAAGTGTTGGTAGAGCTACAGTTAACTTTGGAAAGAAAGTTGCTAATAATCCAATAAGAGCATTAGAGATTGCAAGTAAAATAGGAACTGCAGCGGCATCTAGAAACCCTAGAGCTGCTTTATCAGCCACACCTGATTTAAATAAATTTGCAACTACTGGTGAAGGTATAAAGGTAGTACAAAAAGGAAGAGGTTTATACTTAGGTACAAAGAAAAGATAATTATTTGATTATGATTATATTTATGTTTATATTTATGATTACGATTATCGGTAAATATTTATACTAATATTATTATTACTAAAGACATTGTTGTTACTAAACACTATTAACTTTAGTTTAAAAAAACACTTAATTTATTTTTCTTGTTCTTCTTATAATCCTCATATACCTTGACTAATTCATTATATTCATCATTATCTATTTTATTATCATTCATTGATTTAGTATATAGTTTATTAAATTTATCACTAAACTGTTTAGCTAGAATATACATTTGTGAATACTTTATAATTTTATTTCTTATTTTAGTATTAATTGTTTTTGATAATGAACCACAAAAAGTTGCTGTAGCAAAAGCTGAGGGTATAGAATAAGGTAATCCTATACCTGTTAATGCAACTGATGTTGTTGTTGCTGTTGTTGCAATTGATGATAATAGTATTTCTGTTATCTCAGCTACGTTAATATAATTTTTATATCTACTTAACTTCTTATCATAATTATTAGTTTCAGTTTCATAATAATTTCTAATATCTTTTATAATGTTAATATTGTTGTTAAATTTATTATTAGCTTGAATCTTTTCATTTATCTGCTGTTCATTGACAGCAGCAGCTTCGCGCATCAACCGTTCTGATACTGATGATAAATCTGGATACAGTAAGCTCTCACTCGGTGCTGTTGGCTGACTCATTTTCATTAGTAAAAAAACTTTCTATTTCTTTTGTTATATCTTCTTGTTTAAATCCATAATGCATCTCAAGTCTGTCTTGCTCTTTATTATCAAGTAACTTACTTCGTAAAAGTATACAAATTATATATTGTACTATAACACCTCTAAGAGATTTATTGTATTCTTTCATTTCCCTTAGACCATTAGTAAACATTTCATCTAGTTGTATGTTAGTGATATTCTGATTAAACTTATTATTATCAAATTCTTGTTTTAATTGATTATACTTAGAGATAGTGTCAGCGGCAACTTTATTACAAAAGTTAACAGTATTTGTGACTTCATTTGCTGATTTAATGAATTCTTTAATTAGATTTTCATTAACTTGTATTTCATTTAGCTGTAATATTTTAGTTGTAACTTTATCAAATTCACCTTTTCTTAGTTCAGTTATGTTTCTACTTAAAATATCAATTTTATTAGAAGAGGATATTAAGTTATTGTCACAATACTCTTTATTAACAACATCCTTTTCATCTATTGGAGGATGAACATTTGTAATTTTATAGGTATCCTTCATATCAATATTATCATTATCTTCTAGGAATAACCCACGAGCCTTACTTAGTGTTAAGTTGTTTGTTGATGTTGATTTATGTTTAGCTTGATTGAATCTATTTCTTGTCATTATTTATATTAAGAAATATCTATATTTAATGATTCTAAAACTTTATTATTAGATTCAAAGTCAAACTCCGATTTTAATAATTCCTGTTCGTAATATTTACCTTCTATTATCTCTCCATTAATATCTTCTATTTTATATGTTGGTGGTTGTGTTTTTAGAACTTCATTAACTTTAAATAGTTCTCTATTCCAATTAGAAGTGTAACCTTTAGAGAAGATATTACGTTTATCTGCGTTTCTAACATAATCACCAACTTTAAATTTTGGCCTAATATTCTTAAAATTAAAAGTGTATTTAACCTTATCAGGATTATTAGAAGCATCAACAGGTGTCATATTAATTGTTGAATGGATGTTATTGTTATATGTTAAGACTGCATCATTTAATATATTTACCCAATAACCATCACCATTGATGAACATTGGTTTATTTATTATGTGTAATAATGTTCTATTGAATCTCTCTATAAACACAGCCTTTAAATCACTATAAGTAGAATATATTTTCGTTTCATATTCTTTAAGTAAAGATTTAAATGTTTTATTATAA
The DNA here is from genome assembly GCF_964194025.1 of Convolutriloba macropyga. NCBI lineage: Eukaryota > Metazoa > Xenacoelomorpha > Acoela > Convolutidae > Convolutriloba > Convolutriloba macropyga. The sequence continues at coordinate 88,040 of NW_027450859.1, forward strand.
AACTCACTACCTTTATCTACCCATAACTTTTCTGGTTTTCTACTTTCAGAGCCACCCTGTGGACTTTCACTTAATACTATTTTAAAACCATTAGTTATAGATAAACCAGATTTATTCTTTAATGGAATAGCCCATGCATATTTTGTGAATATATCTATAACTGTTAATATAAACTTATAATTATTATTGTATTTACTTAGAGATGACTTATCAATTAAATCGGCTGACCAAGTTTCATCTTTATATAGTGGTATTATTCTTTGTCTTTTAAACTTTGTTATTTGAGGACTGAATACTTCTTTAGCTAGTAGTTGTTGTTGTTCTATCATTATGGGCGTAGCCAGGTGTTTACCCTTCATTTACCATAGTTAAAAACAAAATTATCTAGTTGTTCTTGATTAATAATATTCGTAGATAATAGTTGCTTAGATATATCTAGCATTTCGTCATATAATCCATCATGACCACCTTTTGTTTCTAGTATTAATAATTCTAGTCTTTCTATTAAACCATTTAAATGGCAACTTCGTTGATTATTTGGGTTGCTATTTAGTCCCCTACCATATACATCATCTTTTGCCCCCATTATACGTTTTATTGTTCTATATCTAGCACTTTTCTTATCCCCTTTTCCTAAATCATATCTAATATCCTTTAAAAACCTTTTTATTTTGTTTTCATCTTCCTCGATTTCACCATGTTTTATATTAGGGTTAGTAAGAAAGTTTATAAGTTCATCTGACAACTCATATATATTATCCTTAACTATAAATGAATTTTCTTGGTAAATTAGTTTAACACCATTCATTTCAAATTCACCAATATCTAAATTTCCGAACTTTAACTTTAATTGGGGATTAGATTGAACTGACATCAAATTAATAATTTGAGCCGTGTCTTTATCTACTAACATTCCTGGTTTATCTCGAGTTTTCTCTACAGATTTGTCGTTGGACTTCATTAAAGCTTCATTAAACTGGGAACCAGCTTGCTCGATCTGCGAAGCAGTTTCACCAATCTGCGAAGCAGTTTCACTGATCATCTTAGTTTGTTTATCTAACTCTTGATTTTGCCAATCTATTGCTCTTAATGTTTGTTCACTTAATGCTAGATTCTGTTCATTGTTTGCATTTAGTGTTTTAGTTAAAGGATCAAATAACTCTTCTATTTCACCATAATACTCTTGTTGTTTTAATTTATCTTCTAATCTATTTCTTCTGTTTTGTTTTTCTAGATTGTTTAATTCTATAAGTTTATCTAGTTTAGTCATTTTTTATAATTATAATAAATCATTATATAGTGTAATTGCAGCGAGGATTAACTTTCTATCATCATTAATGGTTAGCTCTTTAATATTATTTATCAGCGAAGCTGTTTCACAGATAAGTAGGTCTTTGTTTAAAATTAAATCTGCTGCACAGATTTTATTTACTAGATCTCTTTTGAATAGATATAGATTCTCACCGTGAGGATAGCTTTTAATGTTATTTACATAAAACCTTTTATCATCAAATATATTTAAACTAATCTTAGTTGTTTTTGTTGTTGTCATGTTATTACCAACTTTTTGTATTCTACATTCATCTACTGTTCTCTGTATATTATTCATTAATGCATCATAATACTCTTCATGTTTAGCATTATTATGCTTCTTTATTCCTTTTTCTTTAGTATTCTTTGGGCTATCTTTAAACGGGCTCTGCCCGTGGGTAACCAAACTATAAGTCTTAGGTGTTAAGACTATAAATTCCTCAATAATCCTACTCCCAAGCTCGTGCTTAAACTTGCCGGGGACTTTATTATTTGTCTTGATTGGTTTTTCGAGATTGGATAGATCCATATGCTCATCACTAACTTTACCTTCACTATAACTTAATACAAAACTGTCTGTATCCATATAGTGAAGTGTTAGATCTTTGAGGGATGGTTGTAGAATATTATAGAATACATCATACATGTGTAATTTGCTTAGTTCGAGTATTGTTACTCCCACATATACAGGTGAGCTATATTCTATTTTTTTCTTTATATATTCTATTTGACAATAATCTCTATATCTAGTTATATTCTTAAATGATGGTTTACTTACACTTTTCATTATTTTTTCTTCATCATGCAAGAACTTGCTTTGAAAGAAATGCAGAGGATTCATACACATTCTTCCATATAGTGAGTTATTCATTAATTTCCTTACATCCTTTTCTGCTTCAGTTTTAGCTGTTGCTCTTTTGTTAGTATTGTTTTGTATATAATCTCTACATATGTAGTCTTGTTTAAATTTAATTACTCTATGTATTTTTGTTACTTTTACTCCCATCTTAACATAGAACTTTAACATCCTATAATGAACCATATATTCTGTTTTGTTGTTTTGATCTAAGATTAATTTCTCTGATCGGTGTAACCGCTTCGCGGATCTTGCTTCGCTCCCATCTCTTTCCTTGTAACCTAATTCATTATCATTTATCTTTCTCTTATTAGGCATTAGTGCTAGTTGTTCTGTTCTATCTTTACATTCATTAGTATAATCAATATCACAAACTATATAATAACCATGATCACTATCATCTGGAGTATTCAATATTACATCGAGGAACCCGCTTGGCGGATTGGTGTAACCACTTCGTGGATCTAGAGTAGTAGTAGTAATAAACTCAAAATCCTTATAAGGTAACTTTTGCATCATTGCATAACCATATAGGTTGTTTGCGTCTATGTACCATATGGACCTTCGCCGATTATTAATATATCTATCACCCATTATTCCACATATACCACCTCTCTTCGCTCCAACAAAATCATCTAACATTTGTTTATCTTGCAATGTATCTAGTGTAACACCACTTGACATTAACCAACAATCAAAACTATAACCTGGGAGACTAACGTAATGTAGTGGGTTGAGCTTGAATTCTTTCATACTTAATTTAACATATTCATTCATGCAATAGTCTAATATTTCCACATCATTCTGTAAATACTCTATAGTTAGATCTTTACCAGTTTTATGACTGTTTTCATTATTAAAGTTATCTACTTCTTCTTGTGTTGGTAATTTATTATGTAGTGAGGATTTGAAGTCTTCTATTTTTAGATTACCTATAAGATTTTTATAGGTAGCTTTGCTACCAGTGGTAGTTCCACTACCATACGACTTTGTCGTGGTTGGGGAACCAAGGCCGGAGGCCCTTCCCCAGGAGTCTAAACCAAAGTATTCATATGGATATAATGTTTTAGTTTTACATCCATATATCTTTGCCATTTGATCTAGAGGCATAGCTAAGAAGTTATAACTATCTAAGAATTTGAGACAACCAATGCTAAACATCTTAGACTTACCAGCAGCTAGTGGTATGTTATCTACTTTTCTTTTATCATTATTCTGTTTGAAGAGTTCACTGTATAGTAAGTTGAAGTCATAGCCAGAGCCATTATGGAATATTACAGGAATGAAGTTTTGTTGTTTATACCTCAGATTACATATCTTACATGCTGGTCCTCTATATTTACCAGTTTCATGACAATGATCTCTTACTTTATCGGTGTAACCGCTTCGCGAATTAATACATGTTTTGCTGCAGATATGACAAGTGTTATTAGTTTCATGGTATAATTTATCTTCTTCTGTGAATATCATCTCTTCATTGTGTTTGAAATTATTTTCTGTTTCTATTTCTAACAGATCTCTAGCAAATCTTTTGATACAATCAAGACCGAAGTAGTGCTTGAAGTTACCTTGCCAGGTGTAACCCACAGCTATTGGAATATGTTCAGCTATTACATATTTACTATCATTAGTTGAGACTTCAACAATGCAACATTCTATATCGGCAGTTATAGTATTTTTTATATTCTGACGTTTGTGTTCATTTATAAAAGTAATATGTTTTTTCTTAGGACAAACAATCTCTGGTTTGAATGAGTTGTTGCATTCATGTTTGTCATATTTAATTTTTGAATCAAACCAATATGTACATCTATCACAGTAATAGAATTTGTGATTCATTCTATTTGGTCGATCTAACAAGGTTTCTATGTTTTTAATTAGAGCACAGTGTTCTATTTGTCCATTACTCCAAACTAGTATTCTTACATCTTTTCTATCTTTATTGAAGTCATCCACTGGTTTAAACAATTCTACTTTACCCCCACCACAAGGTGTGTATAACCAAATATTAATATTATATAATTTCTGTATTCTTAATATATATCCGAAGTTATCTTCATGTTTTTGTCTTGGCTCAATAAGTTTATCTACATATTTACTTTCTCGAGTTGTATGGTGTGTGGCAGGATATAGCCAAGCAGTAATAGTTAGTTGCAAGCAATTGTATTTATAACTTCGTATATTCAATATCGATTTAGAGTTTTTGAGATCAGCTGGTAAATCTATATGGGTACCAATAGATGCTTTAGTTGGTTCAATGTTCAACTGAATACTTCTTATTCCAAGAAACTCGAAATCATAACCATAACCTTCATATATTTCCTTTTCGAAGTTTAGCCATTGAGTGAAGTCTCCATTTTCATAAATTGCGTTATTATTAATATAGTCAGTATTGAAAAATATTTTTGCAATCTTAACGTCTTCTTTGGTTCTCTTCTTATAATCACACTCGACTGTAATCTTATATTTAAAACTCTTAACTCTACGAAACTGATAGCAGTTTTTAATTTCTTCTAAAGAGTAATTAGTTGCTTCATCTATATCTTTAATGTAATTCCCTCCTTTATCAGTAATATAAAATTCTTTCATGTTCTGACTGGAGTTTATATCAAAGTCTTCTGTGTTTTCTAGATACTTACGATTATGACTATATGAGTGAGTAGTTAGAGCTATTTTATTCCTAAATTCTTCATGACATTCTTTACACTCATACCTAATTTTAGAGTATATATTACCATCTTCGGCTTTAGGTTTAGTTTTAGTTTCAGCTTCATCAAGATCCATAATAATATCCCTAGCTCTTTTCTGGTGCTGGTTTGTTAAAGTGTGTTTGAGAAAATCCTTCCTTGAACCAAAGGATAAATCACATATATCACAAAGGTTTACATTACTGTTAGTTGAACGAGACATGGTGTATTTTATTAGGGAAAATTATAAAAAAAATAATTTTTCGAAAGTAAAAAATGAAGTGTGATAAGTGTAAAAATAAGCCTTGGAAAGAGTGTTGTGATAATTGTAAAGAATTAGAATATTCTTGTTATATATGTGAGAATGTAGTCAAAGTAAAGGATTATATTGAACATTTAGGAAAACATTATAATGATAAGAATTTATATTTAACATGTTGTATGTGTGGGGTTAATAAACATATTTCTTACTATAGATTTAGAAATGCTAAGTGTAGATTGTGTATTTATCTTCATAGATACAGATATGGCCATACTAGAAATCAATTCAAGGAGCATGTTTATAAGTATAATATTAATTTATCTGTCATGTAGTTTTTTATTGATGGATAGACCTTCGGTCATGCTCTGCCATTGGTGGAAGAACCTTCGGTCTTGGTTGGTGAAACAAGGCTTGTCCTTCCCCAACCACTTCATGGATAGACCTTCGGTCATGCTCTGCCATTGATGTTAGGAACAAATTTTAGTGTTGGTTAATTTCCTGTGATTAGTGTTAGGAAATAAAACAAAAATTTTGGTGAGTTGTATATTTTTTTTTCTAGAATTAAAACACTTCATATTTTAATGTTAGACCTAGAGTGAATATGTAGTAGTAGATAAAACAGGGAAACCAGCAAGCAGTAAAATTTGTTCCATTCGACGTGAGCGATTAGCGTTAGGAGAAAAGGAACAAATTTTGCTGGTGGCTGGTTTCCCTGTTTTATCTACTACTGTTTTAAACTAAAACAAAAATCAGTTTTTGCGAAAATTTAGAAATTTTTCGGAAATCTGGAACAAATTGACTCGGTCGTCGTTCGAAATGTTTACAAAACTATACAAACTTCACTGGATGACATAATTTAAAGGTTATGACACGTTATTAGGTAACAGATTTCAACTCTAAATACTGTTTTAATATTTTTTTAAAAAAACCTGCAGGTGTACATAGCTTATAGGTACCATAAAAAACTCTTTGTTTTGTCACAGCAGAAGAGATCCCAGTTGACTAGCAACAAACCTTTGCGATTTTCACTTTTTCGTCGTGATTGAAGCTCCTGACGATTTGGACTTCATTTTGTGAAGAAGAATGTGGTTCTTCGCATTGCGACGAATGCGCGCTGTTGTCCTCTAATGAAGCTCCCGTCAGCTCTTCTGTTTGATAATCACTACCACTCATTTTTCTGCGTCTTCGGGTTGCCTGAAAAATGATTTATTGAAAAAGTTAACATTTGCGAGATTAATAGAAAAACATTGATTCAGGCAGACTGTCGGAAAACAGCCGTCATTCATTCCCATAAGCAACCTTGGAATTCTAAGAATCGATTACAAGTTGATTGCACGAAAAACTTTTCAAAAGTTCACGCTATTTTGATTAGATTTTTAGATCACAAAACCATCACTTAATAGAAAGCAAAAACAAGAGATCTATGACACCCTAAATCGAGAACTATGTTTTGATGCAACGTAATGTAATCTTTGGATCTATTCTGTTTCGCAACCCCCCCCCCCCCCAGGTGTTTTTTTATGAGCCCCAGTTACAAATTATATGTCGTTATATAGCACGTTACTATGTAAAAAAAATAGCACGTGCGCATGGGGGTCATAAAAAATTTATGCTCACTAAGCTGAGGGGGAGGGGAGGGGGGGGCAGAATAGATCCCATTTTTTACATACAACCAAGGATCGCGCAGCGAAAAGAGATATGCAGCAATAATCAAAAACTCACTTAACTTTTTTCAAAACGAATATTCTAAAGCCAAAAAGGAAAAACCATTAGCAACCGACTGGAACTTCTAGTTAGATGACACTTAGTCTCAATAGAAAGACAATGACACCAGTCGAAACTGAAGCTAGGAGAGACGATAAACTAAATAGATTAACAATCACGATCAAAACTCGAAAAACAACTGGTATATTTTAAATCAAAGTATCTAGAAAAACATTAGCTACGCACTAAAAACCGATAATCTATAACAGCTGTCACTGATGACAGCAAGTAACAAAACCAAATAACCGACGACCAGTACAACAAGCAGGAAAAGCCCGAAAAATTCATTGATATTTCTTGAACAACTGTGGTTAAAACCAAACAAAAATGAAAAATGAAATAGGTCAAAAGTGCATCAGAGAGACAAGGAGAATTCTCATTAGCAAGATTATATGATTGAAGAACAAATGGATCGCAAAAAAATGAAACTGAAAATATCACAAATAATTTTGAAAACAAGTACCGTCAAAAAGTTGCTAAAACAGATAGGCACATTTTTTTTTAGAAAAAAAAGAGCTAATTAAGCCTCAAAATTAGGCACTGAGACCTGTCATAATCGAAATTAAATAGTGGGACACTAAGAAGAACTATAAAAGGTGCAAAACTCAAAAAGTCAGTGACAAATTTTGAAACTAAAAAAAGCCATAGTTAAAACCAAATAAAACCACACTCAATTAAGGGAAAACAAGAAAGACTATAAAACGGGAAACCTAAAGAAGAACCTTGATAATAATTGAAAACAAGTACGGTCAAAGTCGTTAAAAACGTCGTTAAAAAACTGCCAACGTTAAATAGATTCACTTATGTCTCACCAGAGAGCTAAGGAGAGCTGCTATTAATGACATTAAGTTATAGGCCATCAAAAATCATTATGAAAACAGTCAAAACTAAAAAAACATCAGAGATAACTTTAGAAAGCACGTTTTGTTGAAAAAATTCGTCACAAAAAACCAAGTTTTAAAACAGTGAAGACAGTCAAATTGCCGCACATGAAGAATTGTTTCGCAAAAGAAAAGAAAACTAATTCAACACTGTTTTTATTAATTCATTTTGAAAGCAGTAAAAAAGTTCACGACCTAATATAACTCGCTTTTCGGCCCATTTCCTACTCCAGGAAGTCACCAGCCTAACTCTCACTGACGTTGGGTGTCGAAAAACTGCAAGCCCATTTTGAAAAAGAAGGCACACCGATACAATTGGAGTTCTTTGAATTGTAGAAAAAACATGCCTGGACAAGACCTGAACTACAATTCATAAAAATTTTCTAGGACTGAAAACCAAATTAGACCTAGAAATTACTATGAACTGATTCGAAAAAAGCATTAAGAAAAAAATGATCAAATTTAGATTATTAACACGCTGAGACAACACTAGGAAAGCCATTATATAAATTCACAAACCTGCTATTTTTGAAGAAAAATAGAAATGCAAGAAACTGACTAACAGTTTCAAGTTTTTCTACTTTTGTCAATTTTCTCAAGAAAAAAACCATCTCTCATACTATCAACTGCAATGAAATGATACCTATCCATTCACACAAGCAAGCAGCGTCTTTTAATCTCTCACTGAATGCAATGAAACCAAAGAATGGTCCAAAAAAGCCTAAGCAGCCCAAAAAAAAACAAAAAGGCACGAAAACCTCCAAATTAGCAGAAAACAAAGACTAATGACAAAAAAACATTTGGCAACCCTATCAATACAAGTATAAAAATTAATATAGCTAATCCAAACCTCTTAAACGCAAAAATACACAAAATTTAATAAGAATCTCCGAAAAAGCCGCAGGTGAACAAAACAATTGATCGTTTACACAATTTTTTCACACAAATTTCTCGCTTTCGAAATAGCAGTGTGAACAAAAAACCACTCACTTTTTGCTCTACGCCCAAAAATAAGATCATTCCAAATTTTTTTAAGCATTTAATTTCCTGCTTCACATTTAATCCAATAAAATTGTTTAAAAAAAAGAAATTTCTACAATATTCATCTTCGAGTCGTGAAAAGACAACGTCCTAATATAAATCAAACTTATTTAATTATAAAAAAATAAGAGCGACATAATAGCTGGCTGAAAAGATGAGGGCGGATATTAAAAACAACTGAAAGGATAACTTGCATCGCTACACCCAAATTCCAAAATGCCAGATCTCTGCAATGCCGGATTCTAGATTTTAAACGTTCCAAAGCACAAAATTCACGCACGGTTAAGTGAATCTGCTAAAGTCACTTTACCATTCTGATTTACATCTCAAATGGCAACGTCGTTCAAGCCGAATACCAGATCTTCTCAGTGACGTATTCAGAGTCACGCAATGCAAGTATTATGCATTAGCAAGCTGATCTCAAAAATTAACATTCAAAGTCATGCAAGTTCGTGCATAGCCCTGAATGTTCTCACATGCTTGACGAAAGTGACTCATTTCATCTTACTTTTGATTATTTATAGCCAACGGAACTTTTTGACATGGCTCTGAACTTTACACAAAAGGAAATTGGTTTCTCGTTAATAATTAAAAGTTTACATAATTTAACAAGAAAAGAAAACTGAAAATCAAAAAAATTGATTCCTCAAAAGCAACCTGCACACTGACAATTAGGGTCAAAAATAAGCCTAAAATTTTTTGCCACAGCTGAAGTTAAATCAAACCAAAAGAACAGATTAAGGTTCAAACAGGGAATAATGTTCGTTAACCAAAAAAAACTTACACGATTTCCTAATGAGTACACCTTAAAAACTCTAGTTGTCCACTCTAGTTGTCTAACTGAATTATCTAAAAAATTACAAATTTAAAAAATTGTGTGGAAAAGATAAAAAATTGTATAACCAGCTAAAAGAACTTAATTGCGAAAAACCTGCTCTCTTTTCTCCAGCAAAAAACTGCTTACCAAGCAATTTTCTCAAACTTTTTGTCAAAATCGCACTTTCGCAAAAAAAAATTTCGCTTAACTTACTGTTTATTTTGTTCACATTTTGATAGTTCCGGATTGACTAAGGGAATCTCTTCTGCCTTTGAAACGCCGACAAAAATTGTTCAAATTAGAAGCATAGAGCGAAAAATGCAAAATACAGTCGTCCAAAAAGAATCAGGCAGAAAAACAGATTTTTCAATATTTTTAACAAGCTGAAGAAAAACTTCAAAGAAAAATTCATTTCATCCTGGTTGAACTTGAAGTAATGGTTAGTTAACTCTGCCTGAAGTCGCTGAGAACTACTGGAGTTTATCGAGAACCGCGAAGCAGTTCGAGATATTAAGTCAGAATTGTGACATGACTGTTGCAGAGTCACTTAACCATGCTTAAAACACGAAAAACGCACGTTTTAAGAGGTTAAAAGTCAACGGAATTCTACATTTAGCTAATTGGGAATTTCCGCCATTTTAAGTTCTGGCGCTACAGACGTTCGGCATTTCAAAAAGTGCCCGAGAGTTTTTTAAAACAGCAAAAAGAATCTGTCCAGATTGTGTCAAAAACAAAAATGGAATGTACTATCCGCTATTGAAGCACCAGTCAAAAAAGCTTAACAATACCTTTTCAATATTTTCATGAACTGAACAACCAACATGGATCAAAATTAAGATGAAAATGAACAAGCTAAGATTTTACATCTTAGGTCAAGCTTCAGACGAAACAACTGCTTGTTGAAACCTGCAACGCCTTTAAATCAACCTATTAAAATTATCTTTTATCATTTCAAATTCAACTTTTTGTCTTCGCACAAGACTAACAAAACTCTCTCAAACAAATTTGTATAATTTCTTTTTAAACTTTGAGCTAAGCGGTTCCAAGATTTTTTGGGGAACTTTCCCAAAAACATTGGCAAACCTATGAAAACGATGTCAGCGTGAAAAAGAATTCACCCGATTTCGAAAAAACAAAAAATACGGCAAGATGTTCTAAAAAAACAACACACACACATCCAAAATTAGCAGACTAAACAAAAATTAAGCCCAGAAGGTCAAAAAAGGAAAAAAAATTAAATCAATTTTTAAAATAACTATTAGCTTTTGTGAGCTTTAGCTCTAGATAAATAATCTTGAAATATTGTCGCCAAAATTATATTCATCACGTCAAAAATAAGTCACAAAAGGATTACTTTTTCAAAAACTGAATATGGCCATTTTTGGAGTTAAATTTAGACTCTGAGATGAACTCTGAGAAAAAAAATTACCAATAAAAAAAATTTTCTAACCAAAAAATTGGGACTATTATCGATCTCTAACATTTTTTTTCAATAAAACATTTGTTCGGAAAAATATAAAATTGTCGTATAGTCAAATTATATAATCTGTTTAAATGCTTACCGGATTCTGTTCCCCAGAATTTGTTGTAAAATTTTGAAATGGAGACAGATTCTGCTGACTACGGAAGCGAGCACCGTCGTCCAATGCATACACTAATCCACCACTTTGTTGTAATATGTCTTCGCCTTTTGTCGATTCATAAGCAGTTCCCGTTTGTTTAGCCGAGAGCTCTTCTTGCAGACACGATGCCGCATCTAAATATATTTGCTATTGATGCTCATTTCAATTAATCGAACGCTGATTTCATAGTAGATTCATAATAGATCTTTTATCCGGCATTCTGCTAATGGTGTATTTCAATATAAATGGAATGTTAAGGTGAAATAAAAAAAAAACTATTGCTTCAAATGACAACAGAAAAATTTTGAGAAGTAAAAGTTTCACCAGAAATTTTTCGAAGTATAATTAAACGCCAAATAAAAATGAAATTGACTTGGACTTGAATAAAATTGCTGAATTTTGAAGCATAATCAATAACTATTTGGTAAATCTTGGTATTTTGAATAATAGAACAATTTGAGAGAATTTGCGGACAATTTGACTGGGTACGTCACAAAAACCGCATTCAATAATTCAAATCAAGATGGTTGGCAATAACTTTAAGCATCAAAGAATAAATTGGGTCACAATTTAAATAAATTTAAATCCCGTCGATTTGCGTCAGGAAGTGCAAAAGTTTTGTACAAATTTTCTAATACAGCTTTTTTCACATGGGTACAAATGGGTAATCTATGCATAATGAGAATAATGGTAGTAATAAATTTATTCTAACCATTTGAACGGCTACTATCAAAGTGTAAGTATTGTATTACTATAGTAGTTTTCATTGGGTTTGTGTGGTGGGGTTGCGGTGAAGGGGGGGGGGGGGGGGGGGGGTTGGACTGTGAGGCGATAAGTAGAACACGAAGTGCAATCATCTGGATAATAATTAGCACACATTTGCATTCAAATTAAAATATTCCACCCTTGAGATTACACACACTACACAACACTAGAGCACACACGCCACAGATGCGCATATACATTACCCTGTTTAGCGGTAGTTAGTTGCGAGAAATAAAAGTAGGGCTCTTATCTCATTCAGGGTAATAGTATTTGTTGGGGGGGGGGGGGGGGGGTTGTCGGGTCATAAAACCCAGGATGTGATTTGAACATATGATATGAGCGCATCAGAAGCGCAACTAGTGCAAAAACAAGGCCAGTTATTATTTCACACTTGGGTGCTGTTTAACTAACATTTTAACCCATTACGCAATCCACTATAAAAATCTATCACCCCCCCCCCCCCCACCCCGCCCCGCACTCAAATTTGAAAACCAAAATCACGTCCATTCGACATTCGCACGTTGGTTTGTGTCCTGTCTGTTTCCTATACTCGCCCCCATTCGGACCCTGTGAAGTCTAAACTCAACCCCCTCACTCCCCACCAACAAAAAAATGTTAATAGCTTCCTAGTTTCAAAGGAAACGACTTGATGTGATGCAGGAAGAGACTCCCAGTTAACGACAGAGCAATTACAAGTGCCTGGTTGCTCTGATGTTCAAAGTTTTTCCCCCAAATTCCCATTTTTCAATACAATTAAGTTCATGCCCTTCTGGGTACAAATTGGATTGGTCTTGGACTATAATACCTCTGCATCTGACAGGTAGAAGGCAGAGGGCAAGAAGCAGATTGTCAAATAATAGTCCCCTTGACAGCCAAATAAAAAATGCCATTTCAAATTAGGATAACTGTTCTGACGATAGCTGCATCAAAAAGACAATGTTTGTGTTTAGTACGGTTCACTTTATAGCGTGTGAGAATGTAAAGAATCGAAATTTTTAAGAGACAGGATACTTAATTTCGCTCCTGCTATTGATTTTAGTAAGAAAGTATCATTGTTTAATTTCTTTAGAAATGGTGATACATTTCTGGAGTTTTTCCAACTAACTAATTCCGAATTTTAAGCATTCTAGAAAAATGAGATTGTTACCATATTGAAGCCCTTGAAAGCTGGATTTTCACAGCGTAAAATCATACGTGCCAGATTGCCAGAAAACAGCTGCGATAGCTTCGTAGACCTGCCGTCTCAAAAAGATAAAAGACCAAAGAAATTTCATTTTTTTTTACAAATGGCCGACATACCATAGTTTGAATTAGAGTAAATTTTATATTTTATGTATTCTTACTATTAGATGCCGCTAAAGACAATCAATTAGAGTGACATATACTCAGTTGACCTTAACGCCTTCACTCAAGTAAGCAAAAGTTATTTTGACAAGGAGGCAGGTCACTTTCTAGAGCGAGGTAAGTGTGATCGAAAACATAATCACGAATAAAACAAAGAGCAGCACAAGTCCTGAATTACAATCCAATCAATTGAATTAAATAAGGACCTGACAATCAATATTTTCCCAGCAACATCAAACTACGATAGTTAGTAAAGCACATGATCCTATTCGCCTAAAAATAAACAAACATAGCTGGCAGGTTGCCAGAAAACAGCATCAATAGCTTCGTAGATCTGCAGTATCAGAAAGATAGAGGGAAAACACAAAAACACATGAGAAGGCCAATAATAACCCCAGCTAATGGTTCGGTGCTACTTAAAAACAAAAATCTTAAAAAAATTTCTTACTAAAAAATTATCAAAACAAAATTTAATTGAGTCAATAAAAGAGATAAAGTTGAAACAAAAAAATTGGCGACAAATTTCGCCGTGCTGGAGGCCAAAAAAGAACTTATTTTTCGCACTAAAACTATCAAAAACAAATGTTAATTTAGTCAATAGACGAGATAGCTTAAAGTTGAAACCGATAAATTGGTTACAAATTTTGCCGCGCTAGAAGCCAATCGAGATATTATTTTTCGGACCAAGCCTAAAAACCAAAAGGAAAGCAACGAAAACAGACAAGACTCAAAAATTCACTTTCTTTTTTAAGAAAAGGAAAATTCGACTAATAAAAAACACTGCTATCAATTGAAATCATTGAAAAAAAGAATTTGTACCTCATTAGCAACCGACGCCAATTGTCTATAATGAGACCAAAAATATAGGACAGTATACAATAAAAGGTGGGTAAAAACAATAAAAAATAGCTTTTTAGAACAATTTAAATCAACGTCAAAAACAATTTAAATCAACTATTGACTTCAACCATTAATTTTTGCTCCAGTAGCATACTGTTTTTTTAAAAAGAAGTTACGAAGAGGCAATTAAAACCTTTAGATATCAATTTAAACCAATTATAAATCGCTTCTATTACGGCTCATTAAGCGGCCAATAATACTGGTTATTATTGAAACTAAGAAGCAGTACAATAAAAGGAACTACAAAAACCATCAAAACAATATTTACTTATATTTTATTTAAAAAAGTGGGTTGTCATATTAACCATTAATTTTCCTTAAATCAAACTCAGAAAACAAATATGCTTTAGTGAAACACGTGAATGACCCTATGAAACCATTAGTCAAAAAACCAGGAAACAAACAGCAGAAATTGTGGTCAAATTGCCGCAACAAAAAGGTGGCTTTCAAAAAGCAAAAATTTGTTAAAATACAAATTTCTCACTCCACTTACAAAAAAGAAATTCGAAAAAAACTCAGTCTTCATTCCTACTCGCTTTTTTGCTACCTTTATTACTGCAGTCTGAAAAAAAAACTCATCAGTCTAATTGGACTTGAACAAGTCATTGAGGTGAAAAGGTAGAAAAAGGTATGAACTGATCTTAAAAAAACAGCCCATCAATACAAAAAAACTCCGTTGGATTGTAACAAGATCCACTAAGAGTGAAAAATGAAGTCACGTGCACAATTCAGTCGGAACTCCAAGAAGACATGAACAAAGACCAGATTTGAAATAAGCGCCACCTCATATGGTGGTGACAAAATCTCCGGAAAAACTCGACACGTCAATTCGCTAAACAAAATCACCAAACCAAAAATCTTTGAGCAAGGCCAACAAACTTTCACTCATTCCATTTACGGTATAACTCAATATAAAACAGACGGATAGACAAATAACTGAACTCCCAGAGAAACAAATTTATTGCGGAGACAGAAAATCTATTCAATTTTAAAAAAATAACCACGATGAGAAACAACCTTAGCGTTAATGTACAATACATTAAAATGCATTACATTATTTTTTGCTCCTCAGATCAGAGAAATTTCAACAAAAACTTTCTGTCTTGATACTGGCAATTGGTAACTCTCAACAAATATTTATGACAAGAATATTGCAAAAAATCTTTATTGATTTTGAACCAATTTGAAGCCGAAAAACACGTTTTATGAATTGAAACTGTCAAAAATTTATTTTCGCACGTTTTTAATGTTATCCTTGGGGCATAGGATATTAGGCTAAAACTCGATCAGGCGAACACAATTTTTGTATCCATCAGGCGAAAACTTTGAACCAAAAGGGTCAAGTACTTTATTATTAAGTAGTGCTTTTGAATGTTTTAGTTGTTATTCGCCTCATGTCTACAAAACTTTAGTTCAAAATTTTCGCCTAATGTATTCAAAAAATGTGTTCGCCTAATCGAGTTTTCGCCTAATATCCCCCCCCCCCCCCCCCCCCGTTATCCTGTGATATAAGGTCGCATGCTGTTTAACTGGGTTTTATACAACCTTGCGCTTCCATTTACAAGTCGAAAATAACAGGATTCAAAATTTGCCAAGTACGAGTGTTATAATCATACAACCCGCCCAATAAAGAAAACATCAATTGATGGATCTCTGCCTGCGTGTGTTGTCTCAGTTTAAGGAATTGTGAAAACTTGCTTTTTCACGAATAACTTCGAAAATGTAGAGAAAATTTTGCTTATTCTAAATATCTTTGCAAAGTTATGTTACAATTATGTAAAAATCACATCTTTTATAACATCTTAAAATTCGTTAAGCGTTGTCCAATTATACGTTTTAGCCCTTTTCAAATGACTTTGCTTCGCGCTTAATTTACTAGTCAAGATTTAGATTTGACAAAATTTACAAGATCTGGAGACACTTCGAGATAAATACACTCTTCTACACTAAATAGAAGCAGTATAATAGTTTTTGCGCTGCTCATTTAAAAATATCTAAAATTCAAGGACTGCAAGCATCGATTATTTCATCGGTTTTCAGCCAGATTGATTTTGTTTTCGGTAAGAATTCTCTACAGTTGATTAAAAATTCCATCTGTTCCATATCGCAATCTTCCCCTCGTTGCGAAACTAAACTGCAGATTAACTTGAGATGAAGAACGAACAAAACGAAATAAAAGCAAAAGAATTTAACTATTAAACCCTTGTCATTATAACGACACCGATTTCATCCCCAATATATGAGAAAATCAATGTTAACAAACATGAAGACAGTAACATAGGGTTTTTATGACGTTAAAACAGCAAAAAAACAGTAAGCTAACGAGTAACAAAAGTTAGCTGTAATTTGTGTTTCTATAATCTTTAAGTAAATTTGCTCAAAGTGCTTTCTAGTGACTCAAAGTGCTTTCTACTGAGTTTTTCGCCTGCAGTGCTGCTGTGTATGAAAATATGTTTGTCAAATTAACAGGCAGTATACTTCTTTGAAAAGCATACAATTCTCTTAGTAAAAATTACTGGTCCGTTTTTAATTCGTTTTCCAAATTATTTTGATTGTGTTCTTAAAAGGCACGTAGAAGGTCATATTATTTTTCAAGCAACCCAATACTTTACAAACATTTGTATTGAACCTAGCAGTATGTGCTCGTAAAAAATTTTTGAATGTAGCGCTTAACAAACTTAGAAAATAAAATTTCTGGAATTTATAACATTTTCTCATGTTTCCATTTTTTATTCGAATGTTGCAACTGGCCCTAGAAAGCTAAGTTTATTTTTTTCTGATATTTTTTTCAATCTTATTGAATTTTTATGTGAAACAAGGAGGCTCGGTAATGTGCGTTCGAACATAAAGTTCCGACCCCGCTCATCCACATTTCTGGCATAAATGTCCGCCAAATGAGGAACAGATAAAAAATCCCCAAAAATTGAAGTTTTTTTTCCAAAAAAAAATGTGTATGAACAAAAAGATCTCCTCATACGCAAATAACTCATTGGAGTAAAAAGGCCGCTTTAGATTGATGAAATCAGTCATTATTAAGAAAGCAAGTCAAGACAAACAACAAAATCAAATAACAAAATAAACAAACATTAATAACATATAAAACTTTATGCCCATTTAAAAAAAAACATTCTAACAAGGTCAAAATTAGCGCCGATTAAACTGAAACTAAACAAACAAACTGTCCTTCACTTGAAAATATATGGGACCACTCCATAAGAAGGCTCGGCAACAGTTAGACAAAAAAAACACAAAAACCAATAAAAAATTAGCTTATATTTGAAAAAAATTCATTTCAAAGTAATGAAAACCATTTGAGAGCAATTAAAATCATCCACCGTCTTTTATAGGAGGGCTGTAAGCCCTCCTATACGCTTCAGATACGCTTTTATAGGAGGGCTGTAAGGCCTGTCAATAATCAATTGTTTATGCCGTTTCAAAAAGAACAACAAATAGAGACAACAAATAAACTCAATCAAATATTGCGAGAAAACCCCGTAGAAGCCTTAAAGCCATATTTTGCGCCTCAAAATATGTTCAATTGAGCCTTCAACGAACGCCAAAATTGTGGTATAGGACCTCTCATTAATGAGAATACGTAGCAAGTAGACAAAAATAGTGAATAATGGCAAATTTAAGTATTTCTGCTTTTTTAAAAAAACAATTATTTTCATAGTCAGAAAAGCCATTAGCTACAAAATAATTAAATAGGTTAGTCTATTCACCCATTGGAAGCGCTTGAGACCTGTAATTTTTCAGAATATGTCTTAAATCTACAAACAGATCGTTAAATACAGAAAAAAAAACAAAAATCAGATTACTTTTTGTGCGAAAAACCCGTCTCCAAACCAGTAAATTCATAAGAGTGCTTTAAAAAAGATTAGATTTTGTACACTTGTACCGTGCTTCGACAAAAATAATGTTATATATGACCTGTAAGTAACAAGACTAGGTAACAAATAGACAAAAAATAACAAAAATGCAAAATTAAAGAAAGTTAAAAAGTTTTTTTATTTCTGAAAACAATCCTTTTGAAAGTCATGAAAGCCGTCAGCTATCTGCTCAAATCAGGACGAAGGCTTATTCATGACTCCATGGAAAGCAGATGAGACCTGTCATTATCCGGGTAAATTTGAACGACTTAAAAGACAAAGTAAAAACGACAGTTAAAACCATTAAAAAAATCAGTTAAATTCTTCGAGTAAGGATTATCAAAGCCGTCAAAAACCGTAATCTATGCCTTTCAAGACATTTATATGTTTAATTGTGCTTAATTTGAATGCCAATAAAGTAATATTTGAACTATCAATTTTGTGATAATATGACGAAAAGAGAAAAAACCGTGAAAAATTGGCCAACACCAAAAAATCAAAAACAAATTTGTGAAATCTAGTAGTATCAAAGCCAGAAAACAATAACTTAATGCGTAAAACAACAAAAAAGATTAAAATTTAAATCAATAGATAGACGGGGAAGAAGAAGCATTCTTTCTTTGCTGGCACTAAGCTACAAGTTGACCAAATTAAGAGAAAAATAGAGGCAAAGTTCAAGAAGCCATTGTTTATTTAAAAAGCAAAGATTTTTAAGTGAAAACGACGATAATCTATCGAGTAATTAAACTAGATATATTAATTTGGAAATGTTTAGGAAGCCTTTTGGACCCATCAACACAGATCTTTGATTTGAAATGTTCTGTTTGACTAACATAAAAAAATGATATTTTTTTTTAAAAAAAAGACCGACTGATTACGTTTCAAATTATTTTTGGATTGTAGTAGTCCAAGATTGGACCAAAACTAGCCCTACTATTGCTGCTTGTCCATTTAGAACACTCAATTGCTTCGAATCGTGATAATTTTTTTAGTTAAAAGCTCAAAAATAAAGGCTGCGTGTTTGATAATAATAGAGTAAATTTAGCAAAAAGCGGCAAAATTTTGATTCTAGACTACTCTCAATGGAAACGGAAGTAAAATGAGCTCTCATTGCAGTTTACAAAGATAGTGTTTGTTGTTTTTGGGTGTTTACTGCGAGTAAATTTAATCAAAGTGGACTAAAGAAGCCAATTTCGGGCAATTTCTGATGAAAAAGGTTGAATTTTGAAATAATTTGCCAACATTTTAGCCAAAAAACTGAATCAAAATAGTTAACAAAACTTTTTTTGTCTCTAAAAATAAAATTAACAGTACTATTGTTAATAATTTTTAAAAATTTAAGCAAAATTGAAGAAAATTGTAGGGAAAATTCCGGAAAATGTAAATAAAAACAACATTATCCATTGTCTATTATTCACAAAACTTCAAACCTCGATCACTCCCTGTAAAATACGATATTCAAAAAAACTCTTTTTAATTCCATATTCTACGCTGGAGGGGCTTTTTAATGATACCACTCGCAACTCTCTACGATGAATATATCGATCGGTCAAAATTGACTGAACAAAAAAAACCCATTTGAGTATATAGTTCCTCCCCCACAAGTGGGTCGGAACAATAACATAATACCACAAATTAAAAACTTTTTTCGTAAGCAGAAAGAAAAATTCGCTCAAAGCGCTCAAACAGAACTTCTGCAAAACGATAGCAAATCACATCCTCCCGACTGTATAACTTAAAAATTGGCACCATAACACAATAAAAGACTAGAGAGAAGCTATCAAATGGGTTAAAGTAAATCAGATTCTACGATCACCTGTGAACAATTTACTCGCTTAACAGCTGCTACCTGAACTGATTTCATCAAGCCGTTATATATGGACAAAACATTGGGAAGTTTTTCGAAAACTTTGACTAAAATCAACAATAAAATAATAATTTCGGTCACAATAGACCAAATACCACCAAATATACCACACAGAATGATTGAAAACACAAGATTTAAAAAACTATTGAAGAGCAGTTCGCGCAAACCACAAGTAGTTGCGAAAACGACACAATGCTACTTGAAAGAACTTATTTGCTCTTGGAAAGGCTTCAACAATTGATCGTACACAGTGAAGCGCACTTGAACACAATAACTGAGAAGGACAATAGTTTAGAAAAACTATTAAAATAATAAAAGGCGAATCTGGCATGTGGACCAACTCAAAGGAATCAGTCTACTCAAAACAAAATAAACCTATAATGCGAGTTTTGTTAAACCGACAAGTTGTCAAAGTCTCTGATCTCAGCAATCGAACCAAATGCATGTCTTGCCCTGTTGACCTTTCTTGCCAACCATATCCAAGAGTCAGATATTCCATGGAGCGGTTGGTATACAACCAAGTTTACAGGTCATCAAATAACGTATAACCTTGGCACGAGGACAAAAAATTGTTTCTCATTAAATATTTCACAAATTTTAGGGCGAAAAAAAAACAGAATAGATAGGGGGGGGGGGGGGGGAACAGAATAGATCCCAATTTTGTTCAAAATTAAATGAAATCCAATATATCTTCACGTGCGGCACCTGTCATAACATCCAGTGATAAGAGATGTCAGCGACTTAAATAGATCGCCATTACTCTTCTTGGACTCGTTGCAGAAAATCCATCACCATAACTATTCTTCGTGTTTTAAAAAACACACCACTACAATAATTGTTCCGACCCATCTTGAGGGGGGGGGGGAGGAACTATATACTCAAATGAGTTTTTTTTTGTTCTGTCAATTTTGGCCGATCGATATATTCATCGTAGAGAGTTGAGACTGGTATCATTAGAAAGCTTGTCCAGCGTAGAATGTGGAATTTAAAAGATTTTTTATTTTCGTTTTTAACAGGGAGATATCGAGGTTTAAACTTTCGAGAAAATAGAGTGAATTCCGTTGATTTCATTCACCTTTTTTCGGAATTTTTGATTAAAATTTCGTCAATTTTGATTAAATTCAATAAAAATTTTCAAGAAAATGTTGTTGATTTTACGTTTAAAGACAAAATATTTTGTCGGCTATTTTTATTGAATTTTTTTGTCACAAATTCCGGCTAAATATTTCACAAAATTCAGACCTTTTCATCAAAAACAGCACGAAATAAGTTTCTTTAGTCCACTCTGATTAAATTTGCAGGTAGTACACATCCAAACACCACTAACACAATCTTTGTAGACTGAAAAGGGGGTTAATTCCACTTCAACTTCCATTGAGAGTGCTCTGTAAATAAAACTTTGCCGTTTTTTGCTAACTTTATTCGTTGATTATCAAAAACACAGCATTTGTTTTTGATTTTTAACTAACAAAAAATCTATATCAATGACATTCCAAAAATTAAATATTCCTAATGGACAATCAGCATTAGCAGGAATAGTTGTGTACCAATATTGAACCGTTACAATCCAAAAATAAGTCGAATTGTCGTCAGTCGGTTTTTTATAAAAAAAATTCTATCTTTTTTATACTAATTAAATAACAGAACATTTCAAATATAAGATCACTAGTGATAGGTCCTATTGGCTTCCTAATTAGCTAAAAAATAATTTATCTAGTTGATTGCTTGAAAGCCTATCGTCGTTTTGACTTTTAAAATATTTGATTTTTAAATAAAAAATAGCTTATTGAACTTTGCCTACATTTTTCTCTGAATTTGGTCAACTTGTAGCTTAGTGTCAGCAATCAAATAGTGATCCTTCTTTCTGCTGAAATCAAATTTAGTCTTGATTGCGGTTTTACGCCTTAAGTTATGGTGTTCTGGCTTTGATACTACTAGATTTCATAATTTTTTTAAATTTTTAGGTATTTGCCCATTTTTCATGTTTTCTATTTATGTCAAATTATCACGTTATTGTAAGTTCATATATCACTTTTTTCGCGTTCAAAAAAACGCACAATTGATAATTTTTAAATCCTTAAAGATATAGATTGTGGTTCTTTACCGCTTCGACAGTACTTTCTCGAAGAATTTAATTGAATATTTTAATTTTGTCTTTAACTGTCGTTTTTACTTTGTCTTTTAAGTCGTATTTAATTTCCTGTACAATGAACCGGTTTGATTGGCTTCTCCAGGAAGAGTAGATGAGCCGATGTTCTGATATTAGAAGATAAATAATGGCTTTCATGACTTTGAAAACAATTGTTTTCCAAAATGAAAAAAAAAACATTTCAACTTCGCAATTTTGTTCCTTTTTTTCTGTTTGTAACCTGGTCTCGTTAACCAAAGGTTAAAGATGACATTTTTTGACAAGAGAAGGTGTCAAAAGGCATTGGTGTCACAAAATCTAATGTTTTAAAGAATTCGTTATGACTTTACTGGCTTCGACACGGGTTTTTCACAAAAAGAATCAAATTAATCTTTGATTTTTGTCATATTTGACGTGCTTTTTGTAGACGTAAGACTTGTTCCGGATAAATACAGGTCTTGAGGGCTTCCTTTGGAAGCATAAACGAACCTATTCAATTTTTTCATTTTGTAATTAATGGCTTTCATAACTTTGGAAACAAATTTTTTTCGATAAAAACAAGTATTACATAATCTTGCTTTTTTTCTTTTATGTCTAATTGTTGCTTATTTTCATTAATTAGCCGCCACATAATACATTATCAGTGTTCGACGAAGTTGAACTCTAACATACTTTGGGGGCCAAAGTATGGCTTTACAGCTTCCAAAGCATTTTCTGGCAAGTTTTATCAATTGTTGTTCTTTTTGTAACTGCATAAAAAATTGAATATCAAGAGTTCTTAATTCCCTTCTATAGAAGCATCGGTAATTGTAAACCTATGGGACATTTTGGTTGATTCCTAATGGTTTTCATTACTTTGAAATTAATTGTTTTTTTAAAAAAAATCAGCGAATTTTCTAGCTTTAAAGTTTCTGTTCTTTTTTGTCTAATTGTTACCAAGCTTTATTATGAACTGGTGAATAACCATTTTCTTCTGGTGAATTACATGTTATTTTGTTTTTTTTTCAGTTTTATCTGACGCTATTTTGACTTTGTTATTAAGTTTTGTTTTTTGAAACGGACATAAATTTTTTGATGTAATTAATGTTTGTTGTTTGTTTGATTTTGCCGTTCGTCTTCGCTCGTCCTTATTATCGGCATATCTCAACAATCTAATGCATCATTTTTACTCCACTGAGTTATTTGCTTTGGAGGCTATCTTTTCGTTCATACACGTTTTTTTTTTTTGAAAAATACTTGAATTTTTTGTGTTTTTCCATCTGTTCCTCATTTGGTAGACAATTATGCCAAAATTGTGGATGAGCGGGGTCGGAACTTTATGTGCGATCGCACATTACCCAGCCGCCTTGTTGCGTCAAAATTCGGTCGAGCGCAACTACTTACCATTAGGAATTATTGAAAAAATGATTATCATTTTCTCGTTTAGTTCACTTATAGTTGAGTACAGCATCACAATCTCTTTTAATACAATTGGCCATCGCCAAATAATTTACCTTTGTCGAACGCTTAACAATATTTCTATGGCACAAAATGTCCGCAATAAGCACTATTTCTCCCATAGTTAGAGCCAGACCAAAAATGACAGAGTGTAGGTTACATTGAAGTACTGATCCACGGAAAAAAAGTTTGAGATCCGCAAATGTTAGCAAAAATCTCGTGACAAGATAACCAGAGCTCACATACTTGCACCCAAATTCATGTAGAAGCAATTATAATACAGATTGCTTGAACTTAAAATGATACTTGAACCTTTCATATCGGAAGATTTCATACTGTGCCAAAAACTTGTAATAAATGACCGGACCCCAGTGTAATAAAAAATTACACTCGGATTCAAGTTCGGCATCACTGTGATCCGGGCCGTAATCAATACAGAATTTTTACAGAGTTCCCTGGTCTAAAGTGACAAGACGGGTCGGGTCACAAGCTTAAAATTGCATGGTATATTGAGTAAAAGTCCCTAGCACAATTTCTGTTCAACAGCCTTTTACAGTTAGCACCAACGGGCAAAGTCGTATCAAAGAAGAACGATCGTTTAACGATCTCTTTCACCAATCTATGAATCTGTGAATTCTGGTCACCGGTACAATGTTTGAACTACTATCGGTCAAACCTCTTTTAACTAAGAAACATTATAAAAACGCTCGAATACTCAACATTGAATTTAAGAACGTGAACTAAAACAGGAAACAGGCGGTTATAACTAATAAATTGAAGGAAATACAGATAAATTAAGGAAAATTAGTTTTCAGCAGTTGTTTGCAGAAGATGAGAGTACTGACGCAGCTGCGGCCTCCGTTTTGATTCTCTTGTCGGGAGAGTTGAAAAAGACAACAGTGAAAACTCCGACAAGACATGTGAACGCCGACAATACCAAGTTCGCAACTGAAACAATGGCTTCCGGTTACAAAAGTGCGGCTAGAAACTCTCACTAGAACCTCAACTACTCGGCAACATTGACTGAAGGCGATGGCTATCAACGTGGATTAAACTTATTTGCTGCTGTTATTCTTATCAAAAAATTCAGAATAATAATGCGTTTGGCATTTTAAACGGGCCTTTTTTTGAACATAGTCTCGAATTTCTTAATCTCTTAACTCACTATGCAATTTCTATAAATAGTGTTTAGGTGACCTAGCCCGCACAATTGCGCTTTAAAATACCATATAATCAGAATAAAATCATTTTTAGGCGCCGGACAAATTGTTCTCAAACGATACCAGCTGATCGATTACCCTGCCTACGATGCTAACGATAAAAAACAGAAATCGATTAAATTTATCGATTAGATTAACGATTAAAGGTTAAGTTTGTGTTTGAGAGCAATTAATCATCTACCAGTCTAAGCCGAAAGAATTATGAGATAATTACTCCATAGGTCCTTTTTGTCAACTCCTTCAGCACACACTTGAATATCATTCTGATACGAAGTCAAGTCCTGGCCCAACATTGGTAATCCCACAAGCATCACTATCCCAATCAGCTGACTAAATAAACAACAACAACAACCGTTCCTCAGTCTCAAATAATCTTAGACTTAGGGTTGAACTTTTCTAATGTGTCACATGTGATGACTTGATTTCTTTATACTTTGAGATGATGATAATGATCCGATTAACCAAGATCGTTTAGAGAGACAGCTTCCTTTTGGTCTCGTTTGTTTTTTTTGAAATGTAGCGATTTCGAC
Organism: Convolutriloba macropyga; assembly: GCF_964194025.1. Taxonomy (NCBI): domain Eukaryota; kingdom Metazoa; phylum Xenacoelomorpha; order Acoela; family Convolutidae; genus Convolutriloba; species Convolutriloba macropyga. The sequence continues at coordinate 113,341 of NW_027450859.1, forward strand.
TTTGACAATCTTCTTGACTCTTCTAACAGATGAACGCCAGTACTATGGTGTCCAGAATGCGAAAATAAGCTTACGGTTGCATTGAAAGTATTAGCTGTCGCGTTATTCTCCCTTAACAATCAACGTCTACCAAGCCACACTTAGTCATAAGGCAGAGCATTAATAACATTCACCCATTATCTCCTCGACTTCACGAATATCTCTCAATTGCAACAATGCATTGATTGCAAGCATTTTAAGGTTGTGGAAAATAAGAGCAACCTGTGTTAGACTCGTTCATCGATGATTCCTGGTTCTTGGAGATTTTAAAAATTGTATCCGATGATAGTTGAATTACCCAGCTAGGATGACGATTCCGGAGCTTGCAGATTCGGACACTGGGTACGTGCACTCGACCGACAGTTCAAGTGCCAGAGGGAAGAGAACCAGGCCGAAAAAGCCGAACCATCCCACACCCAGCAGAATAAATACTTCATTGTCACTTTTGGAGGCAGCCTGTGAAACAATCCATGTTTCCTTTAGATCAATAAAGAGCCTTTAGTTGAAATCTTTAGATCTGATGTTTCAATTCCTGGTGGAACAAACTGTTAGGGACTTAAAAACCCAAAACAACGTCATTCCGCTTAAATTGAGAGCAAACATAGCCAACTTTGCTGGCGAACTGTGCTCAATACAACTTAAATAATTGCAACAATCTTTTTAGAACAAAACACGCACTATCTCAACATCAATGAGTGAAAATGGAATACAATGTCAAGTGAAAAACACAAAGAAGAAAGTTCAAAAAGCTCAGCGAAGAGTTGGAAATAACATAAAGGACAAACGTCGCGCGAATTATCCGAAAACAACTAGCGAGCGGTTGCCAACGTCAGTAGCTAGTTGTAGCTCAGAGACTCTAGCTGAAGCTTTATTGAGGAGGGGGAAGGGGGGGGGGTGGAGTCGGGCGTCAAGCTCGCGGTGTTACCGGTGGAAGGAGGTGTATGGGTTAGAGCAGCAGGGGGTGTTTTTTGGGAGGGTGGGTTGAGTTAGGGGTGAAACTCTTAAGAACCTCCTTCACACCACGAAATTATGTATTCTGAGCATTTTCGTTGAATCTCACGTACTTCGAGACAAGAAAGACGTAAGGCTTTACGACAGCTGCTCAGAGACCTAATGTCCTCCGGGCTTTTCCTGTTTATTCCGTTTTCTGTTGTATTTCGAGGACGAGAAGTCAGGCGAAAAGCTATCAGACAAAAATCGCATTAAAAAGCAGCAGGATTAATAACCTTTCCACCAACGTCGTTTGAGAGCACTTGATAATCCAATCCAAAGTACTTGGGTCTATTTATTAAATCTAATCTTAGTATCAAAACCAATCTGCATGTGAGCAAAAACAAAGAAGTTTAATTCGTTTATAAATAGAAAAAAATGCGCCATTTGGTGTCTCTCAGTGGATAAAACTCGAGAAATTTATTCTGGTTACAGAATTATTTTTGATAACCCATATTATAGTTGTCTCTTGTCTAATTTTTGGATATAATTAAGTAGCGAACGTTAATGGTATTGCACTACATCGTTATAGCAATGCACTTTTATAATATTAAAAAGATTGAGCAGTAATAATATACCTAGGAGTAATTTTCGAGATTTCGCAGACTTTAGCAAATATTGAAAAAACTTTATTTGACATTGAAAAACAACAGTTGCCATAAAACCTTATTTGTTGCACTAATAAGATACGAGCAAATATTGATGAGTGATATCCAGGACACTATTTAGTGGCAGTAGAAGTGAAGCCCGCTCAAACTAAACTGTTCTAAATTAGTGGTTTTTACAAAATCAAAAAGTGAAAACTGAGACACAAACTAAAGCAACTAAACAAATTTACTTGTATCTAAGGAAAGCACTCACACGACCACTTGCTAGTCCTCTCCGCAGAAGAGCCTCTCCAAATGTTTAAACATAAAGTCCTTTATGCCAGCAAATGAAAAGTTCCAATTATTGGTACTTAATCTTTTTTTTTCGTTTGAAATGAAAGTCGGTCCTCAGATAAGCGGAGTTCAATGAGTTTTATTGTATAGGTTTGCTTTTCCTCACCTTTTGAGGGAAAACTTATAATCTTCAAAACAAGTAATCTCAGTAAAAACAAATTCAAACCTTTAAAATTATTCCTAAGTCTGCAGAATTCATCCTCATATAGTTCAGAAAATAAGAACTTCAGCGTTTCGCTTGCTTACATTTTTTGTAATTTTTAAGGAAAGTCTATTTTTTATGAAACGGCACATCTTTTCAACAAAACGAAATTCAACCCCTTCGTGTAAATAGTCTATGCTGGGGTCAAAAAGAGCTAGGTTCGCAACGAGATCCTTCATTACATGAGGTCGGAACAATACAATGACATCCAGTGAAGGAATTGAAAGATAATTTCGTTGGCGCCATGGAAAGTGTCGATTAGCGGAAGACTCATATATTCCTGCAACCTTTGTCAAACTCAAGAAAAAGCTAACTTATAAAAATTCGCAATGCATGATCACCTCAACCGTGGTATTTGTCCAGAAAAAAACTAATAAACAATTGGATATCAGATCGATTTTTAAAATTAAGACGCTTAAAATTTTATGTATTTCTGCTCTTTTAATTTTGATCCAACAAACAAGATAGAAGCACCCTTTCAAACAAGATGGAAGAAAAACGGCCAAACATAGCCGGCAGATTGCCGCAAAATAGCCACGACAGACGCTTGTGGCCTTCCATGAATTGAAACAAATAAAAAAATAAGATAGACAGATTGACCACCAGTCTTTTAATAGACCACCAGATTTTTGGTTCGATTCGGACTGTCATTTTTATGAGACACCTACGCTCCATAAGGCAAAAACCCTAATGGAGCTTTTTCAAAATTAATATTAGAAATCAAAAACTCAAAATCAAAATAAAAAAAAAGAATTAGGGCATATACATTTGGCACTACTTAGATGCACACTATTGACCTTTAACTAGTAAATGTTCAAAAAATTTAAAGTTCATTAAGCGGGTTCAGAAGTCATTTTTTGAGGAGGTAAGTCACGCAATTGACCTAAAAGCTGAATAAATGAGGTCACGCACAAAAATTTTAACTGCAAAGCAGTAGAAATCACTGGAACTGAAAAAGTTTACTCCAAGAAGTTAGGTCGCAAGAATCATCGATGGAGACGACGAATTAAAAAACATAGCAGGACAATTTCTGGCGTACAATTCAAAGAATTATCATTGACTGATCAATAACCTATACCTAGAACGGACTACGAGTGATTTGGAAAAACCATTTCTCAAAAAATCCGATCGAAACTTTAAAAAAAAACAGAAAGCAATGTCAAAATGCCGCATGTGAACAAAAAACAACTAGCGGGAAATGAAATTTTTGGTTCAAACAAAGAGCTAGGCCTATAATGCACTATGATTGGATTGGCTAAACCATTTAGCAAAAAATCTGATCCAAAAAACCGAAAAAAAAATGAAAATCGAAGTGAAATTGCCGCATGTGAAAAAAACCACTAGCGAGAACACCGTGTTCTCATTCTACTTTAAAATTAGAGCAAAAAAACCACTCGCTTTTTCACTCCACTTCCTGTTCCGGCGTGACCAAAATCACTACATCAATTTGATTTCAAAGATTAAAATGTGTGAACAGATTTTACAAAAACATAACCGGAAGAATTCCGGAAGCGATTCGAAGCGTCAAAGCTTCACAAAAACCGTAATTGCAGCTCATACCACGCTTTTTGTATTTAAACATCAACTTTTTATCTCACCTGGTTTGATTCAAAATGATTGCTGAAATTTATACCGAATTCACCACGAAAAACAAATGCAGCAAAAGTCCATTAAATAAATTTGTTAACGTAAAAAAATGTCCAATATTCTCAGGATGGTCAAAGTACTGATCGGATCAAAAACTGGCAGCGCTGCAAATTGGAATGAAGTAACTCAAAATTCTGGTCTTGAAAAAACTACGCAATCACCAATAATACCCAAAAACAATTCTTGAAAACAAATCACATAAAAATCTTAGATAATAAACTAAATTTTTCGAAAGAAAAAAACCAAAAAGAAAGACTCGAAAGACCACTACATTTAGTTTTCAAATCACTGCAATTAAAACCAAAATAAGATATTCGTTTTTATTGTTGGAGATATGATAGACAAAATGAATTCAAACTATTTCAAAATTAAATTGATCATAGAAAAAACAATAAAAAAAAATACAACGGCAAAAAAAGTATAAAAAGAATACCAAAGCTTCCAAATAAATGACGACAGTAGTAATCAGTGCAAATTTTGCAAAAGAAATTCCAGCAAATCCTCACAGCTGCATTCTCTCTAATGAAATCAAATGCAAACCAAAGTGACAAAAACCTAAGAAAAAGCAGAAATCGTTAAAAATTTTAACAACTGAAAAAGCAAAGCAAAATAAAAATACAGATGCTAGGTGAATGCTAGAATGATAGATGCTAGAAAGTACATGATTCAGACACAATGTAGGAAACACAAACAAAAGATCTACCTTTTGATGAGTGATTTTTACCTTAAAAGTTAAAAATTGAAATTGAAAGATAAAATGAACAAAAACAAATACATTTCAAAAATTAGAATTTTAGACTTAGATTAAACTAAGAGCCAACTTCTAGTTTAGATTTAAAAAAAGCAGATACAAAATTCGAAAACAGTAAAATATTTTGCAAAAAAAAGGTCCAAAAAATTTATAAAACTATTTTTTATGAAAAAACTGTATTTCAAAAACTTCACTCAACAAAATGAATTATTATTGAAATGAAATTAAAATCCATGGTGTTGGAAAAAAGACCGTTTGTAGTAAATTAAACCAAAATACAAAAAAAACGAAATTTCCTCGCGGTGGAAAGAGGCATTCGGTATATAAATGATCAATGAGCTGCCATATGAAGTGATTTTTTATTAATAAAGGGCTGAAAGAACCAAAAATGAAGAAATTAAAAAAAGCCAAAAATTAACTAAAAAAACAAGAAATATGTGCTAATTTTGGATTTGAATTGCATTATTAGGCTCTGCAAAGCACTGTGGTATCAATTTCCGAGGGCTGCATTTCAATATGACGTCGAATAAAAATTATTTCCACAAAAAAAACGAAATACACGCCAAAAAACTGGGCCAATTAGATGAAAAAATGGCTAAAACCGTTCTCTATATGTGCCATTCTGTTAAAAAAAAACACTTTTCAAAATCGAAAAGTCATTCACTGAACGCAGCGCATGATTAAAAAACTTCTCTCTCTCGCTCAGAAAAAATTTCTTCACACGGCAAATTTTCTCACTTTAGCTTTTATGTCAAAACGCCGTCTGAACGAATAATACTTCCAGTAAAAAACCTTAAGAAAACCAATACTCCTCTTCGAGTCGTAAAAGAAAGAGCGCCTCAATACAATTCAAATTTTTTGAATTGTAATAAACCACGATGTCCCCAATAATAGCCGCTATCGCTTCGCGGCTATTAAAAAATAAATCACTTTGGGATATTTGATCAAGAAAAATACGGAAGCCAAGAACACAATTTTTAACAAACCATACAAAAACCTGTAAATCTGAGAAACTGACAAATAGTGTTCCACCAGGTCAAGAAACATCAGTTTCAAATTTGAGCAGGAATTTAAGCAAAACCCTAACCCATGCGAAAAGAGCAATGCCCAGACAGGCGAGTAGATAGCACACTTTGTAGATGAAGTCGAACTTCTTTGTGTTGTCGGCTATCGTTCCAAATATAGCCGCTCCGATACAACCAGAGCCAATAGCTACAGTAGATGTGATCCCCGAAAACGTCTACAAAGTTTGAGAAAACAGTCAAAACTTCAAATAAAAAAAGAACATTGTTAATTTCCTCTGATACACACAAGAATAAAATGCAAATGGTAAAAGAGGCAATGTAACTTTAAGAATATAACATTATGTAAAATTATAAAATCATTAAATTACTCAACTAAAAATTCGACCTTACATTAGTAAAAAAATGGCCTAAAATGCTAGCATAAAATGTTCTCACAATTTTATATGTACATCATGAAGATTAAAAATAAAATCTAATGCTCTCAATGTCGTCTTTCATTAAATTTCAAAGTACATAATGATAGTACATATTGATACATAATGTTAGTTAAATCCTGCACAGTCCTAGAAAAAATCAGGCCTTATAAATGTGAAAATATATTACATTCATTATAAAGTTCTACACAAATTCTCCGGCGTTTCCGACGAATCGGCATACATTTTCACTTCGATATAGACATGACTTTGTTTTTTAAACAAAATCAGCCTGCTGAATATTTCAGCCTCATTTTCTAAAACAAAACTACAGTGCATTTAAGAAAGCACTTTTTTTTAAAAAAAGTAGTAAACTTGGTTGTGAAATAAGAGCAAAATGAAAGATGAACAAACGTCGGTGTATCCGTTGACGCAGAGCACTTGTTCCAGGAGAGATATGAGAGTACTGAAGGCCGCCAGTCCAGTGCCAAAAGACAACATCAAGTACCAGAACTGCTTACTCTTTAGACACTACACACCAAAACATATAATTAACCAATCATGGCTCAGACAACGCTCATTCCATGCAAAAATGTGTCCCGCAATTTGGTGATGACATTTTCAAGGATTGAGATGCCAGAATGAAGTAACCATTGATCAGACGACGATGAATGTTTATTTGCATGCTCAAATTTTGCACATGGAAAGCCAAAGATAATGCTGAGAAACGAATCAACTAATGCTCGCTTACAGTTATACGCAAGCCCAACTGAAACTAGAAACTTAATTGGCCTTCTATCTGAACTGTTATTACAGAATGTTGCTAAGACTACTGAATCTAGTATATTTTGCACACAACATATGAACGTCTTCAAAGCTGCCACATTATAGTCAGCAAAAACCAGTGCGTTACAAAGTTATGATTACATCTAGTTAAGCAGGACTCCTGTAAGCTTCGAACTTTACGGCACTCGATAATTCGTATAAAAAAGCGCAATCATAAAATAAGCTGAAACAAACGCGTCTAATGCAGATTATTTCTTCTTTTTCAAAAAATTATGCTAATCGAAAACACGCTGATCATTGATGATTTCAAAGTGATACTTCAACTCTGAAAGGATTAAGTTGAAATTTAACGGTGATAAGGTTTAGACAACTTATCATTAGCCAGCTCCTGGACAAAGGAACAACGTACTTGTTTCATACTGTCCTTGAACCCCATAGAAGCAACTGCTCCACTGGGCGAAGGAGGAATCGGTGGATAACTTCCTGTCCTGACAAAGACCAGACAGATAACTGATGGAATTACACTTGGAAGACTCCAAACTAGCACCTGAACAATAAAGGCTTTCCAATGTTTGGAAAATTGAGACGTAAAAATTATAGGAAAAACAACGAACCATTTTCTCGACGTTGGACGGATCGTTGTTGACAATGAAAGGTGTCGCCAGGAACGCGACCATAAGACCAAACTCATTGGCTAAAAAACGAACCAATCAAGAATTCTTAAGCGCATTCAATTGCTTTCCGACAAAATTCCTCATAAATATTTCAACCAAGTTCTCAATAGTTTCCAACTCACATTAAAATTAAATTACTGCTAATTACAAAAAATCAAGTTGATTTTCCTTCGAAAGCTGAAACAAATATTCGAAAAAACTTAGTCTTTCTTCGTAACCGAGGTTGGAGTTAAGACAAACCACGAAATAGATCAAAGAAGGCTTCGAACCTATAGTTCCCGCTGCATTTGCGATAGTTCTCTCATCCGGTGCGAACCAATACGCAGCCAGCTTAGTCGGCTGGATTAGAATGAAGGCCTGGGCAACTGCAGTTATAGACTGGCCAATGAAGAGAACTATAAACTGAGTTTGAATATCGTCAAACAGATAGATGGCCAGCACCCTCAACAGACCTCCTATCATGTTGATCAAAGCTGCTGAGATCATCTAAATAAGCACAGTCAATTTTGCGAGGCGGAATTGAACGCTTCTCGCAATTTTCTCCAAAAAACAATTCAAAAATTTTTTAACAATTGAATCTTTCGACTAAGATTTTTACTATTTCACTTCAACTTTTAAAAATTTTGTCCCTATTAATTAACTCTTAGTTTCAAAAGACAGTTTTAAAATCGCTTTTAGATGTAAAAAGAGAAGCAATGAGCCGTGATAGTCTAGCCGAGTGCTTCTAGAACTTACACCAAATTTTGGTTCTCCACTTTAGCTCAAACTCGGTCTTGCATTTCAAAATTCATAAGAAATTGACTCTTTTGTGCATCATCAAGCTACAAACTAATATTCTATGTTACTCGTGGAATAAAGTCTAGGTGCTTACGAGAGGTTTCAGTCCGAATCTCTCGGCCATGTAAGTGCCGACGAAGTTGAACGGAATGAATATGATGAAGTAAATTGCGGTGAGCATGTTGACCCAGGAGAGAGAGACTCCGAAGTAGGAGGCAGTCGAGTCAGCCACTGGAGCGAAGCAGATCCACATCTGCAACCAAACCACCCAAAATTTGACCAGACAAAATGCGAAAATTAAAAAAATGGGTCGCTTGGGCTACAGATTTTATCCTGATGATTGCAAATTTTTGGACAAGGCATATCAAAAAATGTACAAATGGGCAACGAATGGTTTTGAGCCACGCGTTCGAAAGTTTGCTCCAAACAGGCGTTCAAAATGTACGCTAAATGAAACGAGGAAACAAATGAGTCGCCTTCAATCCGATCTAATATTTAGTTAGTTGCCAACACTTGCTGCATATTAAGACGCAATTTAGGAACAATAATACGATAAATGTACCATATCCTAGTTGAACTGATTACTAAAAGTGCGCTAGTTACTAAAAGTGCACTGATTACTAGTTGAACTGATTACTATGCAATGCGTACAGTGGCGTTTGTGTAATTGAGGAAGAAGACTATTGAGAGGAGGACCCATCGTCTCTTGTACTGTTTGAACTCCCCACTAGACACCGGACCACCATCTCTGTCAACCCCGAGGAGATCGCTCTGAAAGGGTCCAGCCCTCAGTCAATGCTCTACTGATTGTCTGCAGTCTAATGACACTTCTCGATCTTATTTTTATCAATATTCTTAGTCGGTAGAGGTTAGTTTTTAAACCTGAGAAAATTGGCACATTTTGGGCCCAATTTTGGACATTTTGCTCAGATTCAACCTACTTTCGCCAAACTATTTGAGCACTTTTGATTTTATAATTTTTCACATCTAAGGTTTTACGCGGAAAAATCGACGTAAACTAAGAGAGCTCTGCTCAAACCTAAAAATTTCTCTATTCCAAGGTAAAACTTCGCGTACTTTTTAAAATTCGTGCATATAATTTGAAATGAAATAATTAAGAAAACCTAAGCTGAAAAAACTACTAATTTTTATCAAAAACATTTTTAACACAAAAACTTATCATGGAAGGCAACTTCACTTTTCATTATCTTGCCTCCAAATTCCATGTTTGATCTTTGATTTGAGCTGTCACCACATAGACATTGAGGTAAAATTTCTGAGTACTAAAATTTTGTTATTTAAGATTTCAAAATGGCCTTTACTGTTAATTATTCTAATTTAAAAACTCTATGCATCAATTTTTTTAGAAAAAAGTACAATGTTTTCTGAAATGAAATAAATGGTGCTCAACGGCCATTCTGATAACCTTATCAAAATATTATCAAGATTTTGAGCTGAGTGTTTGAGCAGAGCTGTATTTTGAATAAACATTGAGCTCTGAAAAAACGAAAATGGCACGCAAAGTAAATTATACTGATTAAAAAAAATTAATAATGTTAGAGTAGTTCCTTCTTTATTTTAATAAATGAAAAAGAGTAGAGTGCATAGCAATTTTTTGATAGTCAAGCATATCTGCAAAAGAATTATTTTGAGATAGCTGATTACATTATCCAGCGACCTCTTTGTCTGCACTTCGATACTTCAAATTTACAGTAAATAGATCATAAACATTGACTATAGAACCAACTGTAGACATTGGCTTTGAAATTTTCTAGAATCGAGATGCCGAAAAATTAACCTAGTTTTAATAAAGTTCAAAGTTGCCAAAGTTCTCAGGGGTGTCTTCTAGTTTTGCAAAAACAGATTTAACGAAGAAACCTTCTGAATAGATCAACAATTAAATAATTTACAAATTTTTGTTGTGCTTGCTGTCGAATAGCTGTCGTGCAATTTGTCAAAAGTCTTTGCAATCAAAAACAATATCATAGCGTCTACGGCTCAACTTTGCAAACAAAACTTGCTCTCAAGTAATTTAAATTTCTTTTAATAGTTAGTAATTTTCACGTCAAAATTAAAAGGGAATCTAAATTTTGAATACGTCAAGAATTGTTAATTTAGCCATCTGGCTATAAATCAAAAAATATACATTTACATCAGGAGATATACAGACATCATCCCGATAAAAACTAATAATCGAAGTTCATGGTTTAGCTGGATTATGCTCATTGTCTGGTAAACTTAAAAAAAAACGATTTTGTACGTTCTGTATTCTTATCAATTTGCTATTGATTTTAAAATAACCAAACCACAACCTAAGATTTTTATAATGGAGAGACGCTGACATCATTTTTTGATTAAAGCGCTCTTGGAATGAGACGATGAGAAAGTTTTTGAATCTGTCAATATTCAGTCCATGGGACTATTGCAGTAAGATAGTACTACCGATTTTTTTTTTACCAATTGATAACACTGATTTGACCACTTTCGATACTTCCGCATTTCTCTTATTTTGATTTCGCCGAGAGAGACTTTTCTCGCTGTCATAACCATGACCACCAAAAAAATTCTGGATCGATATAAACAACGCCATCGATATCTTTTAAAAAAATTTTCAGCAATTCATTAACGAATATAACCCACTAAACGTCGGAAGAACTGCTCTCGAACGACTAGTGGGAGCTCTAATCAATTGCAGCCGGCTTCAGTCGGGGGGAGCCTAAATGGGACTCAGAAAATCAATAGTGGGCTTCAAATAACCACATTAGAGGTTAACATATACCACTATTAAGATTTAAGTGAAAAATGGCACCAGTTTTCAATTGACTTTTAGAATTAAATTACCACCAATCGAGTTCAGCTGCTTTGAATTGTGATCGAGAAAGAATTTTAGATCATGCGAAACGCAAGAAGTCAAGGTCTTAAAAGTCAAAACGGTCAAGCAAAAATTTTGCATAAAAAACACGTTTACAATAACTGCTTCTCTACGAGAGCAATTAAAAAGTTAAACAATGTGCAGTTTATGCAAATTTGAAACTTTTAATGTTTTCAAATTGCACCACAAAACCAAAAAAGAGCCTGTTCAGCACTCTGACCGACACCGAAGATTCTTACTGAAATCATTATTAAAATCTTAATTTAAAAGATTCTCTTCTTTGATACTCAAAATTACAGAACACCTCTTTTAAATCGCCTTTATTTATTGTATCTTCATGTCAAATGTTTTCTAACTTCTCTTTGATTCTTGTCAGACCTGGTTACATCCCGTCGAATGGGCCAGGCAGGAAACATGGGAAAGAGAAGTTAAAAAAAAGGATGAGTGGAGTCCCGGTAATCAAAATTACTGGACTCTTGTAATTCTTCACGTCCCAACCCATTGTTTTTCATATCCTCTTTTTTATATCAGAATTAGTTTGTCCTTAGTTATTTCATTCTACGTTCATCCTACATCATCCTACTCTGTTGTTACATCTACGAGAAAAAAAAAGGTTTTAGAAAAACTCATTTTTGACCTTACCGTTTGATAATTGTTTAAAATTGCTCAAAATAAAATGTTTTGTTATTCTGGATTTGCTATGTGTTGACCTGTAGCAGTTTTGTGGCACTATATTTTGACTGGCAGTTGTTAAAAAGCTTCACGGTGCTCACTGACTATCCACTTCACATACCATTCACCGAACGAATTTATTATTTTATATCATCAAGACATTTTGCTATATAAAACAAAGCAAAATGTCATGATGATAATAATAATGATAAATTCGTTCAGTGAATGGCATTCACTGCTTTGTTTTGTTATATTTTTGCTTCGTTTTATATAGCTATATAAAACAAGCTCGGGGATTAACGCCTTGCGTGCAACCCAAAAGAATGGTTAAAAAATCACTCAGCGAACGCCTCAGAACAGAATGACACTCAAAGTTAACACTGAAGGCATTTAGGGTACCGTGAATAGTCGATAATGCATACAAAATAAAAATAGAAGTGTGGTTTCTAGGACTTTTAGGAACCTGTGAAGTGCGGTTCATGGCGCCCAATGAGGCAGACAAGTTAGGGTCACTGTTATTGGACAGAACAACCGATGGAACAGTCGAGTTAGGCGCCAGCGAGGAATCTGACGATGAGACTGAATTGCGACGTTTCAAAGGCATCCGTTGCACGTTTTGGAGGTTAAAAGGTCACACTGACGCCCGAAATCTAGGGAACTGTTTCCTTCTTCACCTTGAAAATCTTTTTTCTCTCACAAATTTGAGAGGATATAAAAATGTTTTGATAATCTTTTGCGTAGTTCAATAAGAGTTGGCGCAGTTGTTACAATTATGCAATTGGATCTCTTCCGTCTGTGCCCCCCCCCCCCAAACCCCCCAGTACGCTATGCACCTCATAGTTAAGACACACATACACAAAAGCGAAAGATCCAAGGAATTTGATCTCAAGGTCGTTAAAAAGAAAAAAGCACAATTATAGGAAAACAAGGAAACAGTTCCAACTACTCCAATATTACTCGTTCCAGGGGACACTCACACACAAGAACTCCAAGGTTAAAAAATAACCAATATCGTCGTAACAAAATTACAACGCAAAAAACGTTTACAATAACTGCTTCTCTACGAGAGCAATTAAAAAGTTAAACAATGTGCAGTTTATGCAAATTTGAAACTTTTAATGTTTTCAAATTGCAACACAAAACCAAAAAAGCCTGTTCAGCACTCTGACCGACACCGAAGATTCTTACTGAAATCATTATTAAAATCTTAATTTAAAAGATTCTCTTCTTTGATACTCAAAATTACAGAACACCTCTTTTAAATCGCCTTTATTTATTGTATCTTCATGTCAAATGTTTTCTAACTTCTCTTTGATTCTTGTCAGACCTGGTTACATCCCGTCGAATGGGCCAGGCAGGAAACATGGGAAAGAGAAGTTAAAAAAAAGGATGAGTGGAGTCCCGGTAATCAAAATTACTGGACTCTTGTAATTCTTCACGTCCCAACCCATTGTTTTTCATATCCTCTTTTTTATATCAGAATTAGTTTGTCCTTAGTTATTTCATTCTACGTTCATCCTACATCATCCTACTCTGTTGTTACATCTACGAGAAAAAAAAAGGTTTTAGAAAAACTCATTTTTGACCTTACCGTTTGATAATTGTTTAAAATTGCTCAAAATAAAATGTTTTGTTATTCTGGATTTGCTATGTGTTGACCTGTAGCAGTTTTGTGGCACTATATTTTGACTGGCAGTTGTTAAAAAGCTTCACGGTGCTCACTGACTATCCACTTCACATACCATTCACCGAACGAATTTATTATTTTATATCATCAAGACATTTTGCTATATAAAACAAAGCAAAATGTCATGATGATAATAATAATGATAAATTCGTTCAGTGAATGGCATTCACTGCTTTGTTTTGTTATATTTTTGCTTCGTTTTATATAGCTATATAAAACAAGCTCGGGGATTAACGCCTTGCGTGCAACCCAAAAGAATGGTTAAAAAATCACTCAGCGAACGCCTCAGAACAGAATGACACTCAAAGTTAACACTGAAGGCATTTAGGGTACCGTGAATAGTCGATAATGCATACAAAATAAAAATAGAAGTGTGGTTTCTAGGACTTTTAGGAACCTGTGAAGTGCGGTTCATGGCGCCCAATGAGGCAGACAAGTTAGGGTCACTGTTATTGGACAGAACAACCGATGGAACAGTCGAGTTAGGCGCCAGCGAGGAATCTGACGATGAGACTGAATTGCGACGTTTCAAAGGCATCCGTTGCACGTTTTGGAGGTTAAAAGGTCACACTGACGCCCGAAATCTAGGGAACTGTTTCCTTCTTCACCTTGAAAATCTTTTTTCTCTCACAAATTTGAGAGGATATAAAAATGTTTTGATAATCTTTTGCGTAGTTCAATAAGAGTTGGCGCAGTTGTTACAATTATTCAATTGGATCTCTTCCGTCTGTGCCCCCCCCCCCCCCAAACCCCCCAGTACGCTATGCACCTCATAGTTAAGACACACATACACAAAAGCGAAAGATCCAAGAAATTTGATCTCAAGGTCGTTAAAAAGAAAAAAGCACAATTATAGGAAAACAAGGAAACAGTTCCAACTACTCCAATATTACTCGTTCCAGGGGACACTCACACACAAGAACTCCAAGGTTAAAAAATAACCAATATCGTCGTAACAAAATTACAACGCAATAACTGAATTCGATTAAGAGCAAATAGTTAGTATGTGTCACCGCTTATTATTATTATGTACAAACTGTTAGGTCAAACATACACACCGTATCATTCGCTAAATAAAAGTCAGTAATCAAGTCAAAGAAAGTACTTCAAAGGACTTCAAATTAAAGTAGGCTTACGAAATATTTTACTCGATAGTAAGTATTAGAGATGATTTCTAGAGAAGAACTGGTCACATTAGGTACAAATATTATGATAAATTGTTGATACGTTCACCAGTTCAAAACTATGCTTTGAGAACTCTGCAAATAATGGTCAATAGTTAAACGATAGTGAAACATCGCGTAAAATAAACTGAAACGTTCTCAACATTATAAGAGGCCAAATAAGGTCTAAGTTACGTCTAAAGAGAACTCAATTTAGTATTTCATTGACATTAAAGTTAAGTGATGTTTGCTTCTAAGGCTAGTTGTGCTCAAACAGAGAAAACAAAATAAGACTATAATTCTAAATTCAAGACAAGATACATAACACATTTTACTTATTGTGGCGACGTAAACAATGAAGCCAACACACACAAGCAACACTGCATGAATACTGACGTATTAAATAAAAGAGGTTTATTTTTCTATAGATGCAATTTTTCCGCAGACGTTTCGTTCCAAAATAGCAACGCGTTTAAAAGAAGAAGAAAAAAGCAAAAACAGCAAAGCAACGCTTTCAATTTCAGATACACAAAAGGCGTTCATTTTATTCTTGTTGGGACATGCATGCAGCTTCTTTGCAAACCACTATATTTTCATATATCGTAATACACCTTGGAATGCTAAATTGTAGCAAAAATTCCTGTTAAAAACCGATAGATCGCAAGGTTTGCCCGAGTTTGCCAGCAACCGACAACGAAACCCACAACACACACAAACCGACTAATGTCGGAAGAATTGCTCTTGAACGACAGGCGGGTGGAAAAACCCGGCTAGCCGTCCCTGTTGGTTGCTAAGCTGCAATCTTTTTTATTTTAGCAACAAGCTTTACTTCAGAGTGAGAACAATAGAGATGACTCAAAAATGAAGATCGAAAGCGTGAAAAACTCACTTGTGAAGTCAAAGAATGTTTTAGAAAAGCGCAAAAACGGTCAAGCGAAAAATTTGCATAAAAAGACCAACACGTTTACAATAATTTCTATGGACTTCGTTCAAGAGCAATTAACCATTTTTATTAAATAAGGGAAAGCATTTTATCTTTCGTTCATTCCGTCTGATGATATTAACTGTCAAGGTTCACGCTAAAACGCCAAAACTTTCCGTGTTCACTGAAAATTAAAAAAAATCTATTCAACATTGAGATGAGATAAATGTAAAACTTTTAAACTTCCTTATCTCACTTTCTTGTTCCCAACTTTAACTTTCTTTTCTCAAAAATATGACAGGAACCTGCTTTCTAATCAGCCCAATTTTACAAAGCAAAACAATTCGAAACATATTAAAGCCTTTGAAAACACAAAACGTCGAATGTTCAAATTCAACTAAACTAACTCACATGTGAATCACAAATTCATCAATAAAATTACAAGAAAAACATCTGGTGAGGCCTGCTCATAATTCCGATCTTCAACAATGACTGGGAGAACCTATATCGGTGAGAAAAAAATGAGGAAAATTAGACAAATTTCAATTTAAACCATATTGTGCTGAACCTTACACAATAAAAGGACTTCATAAAAATCAAAACAGCAACAATTAACATTTTGATAGCAGTTATTTCTATGTCAATTGTACAAATGCTACGTAAAAATGCCGTATAGTACAAATAATTGCACAAAGGTCGCGTAACTTTTTAGATCTACGGTCTTTAAAAGATAGCTAAAAAGCCGGAAAAAAAATTGCTGAGATGCTATTTTGATTAAGAATCTATAAAACTTATCACTGTTCCTATTAGCTGCTCTCAAATGACCTTCAATTAGAGTGAAACACTCTCAGTGGACATTCCCCGAATTGAAGTTAAAATCATTTGGAAAACGAGGAAAGTCATTTCTGAGAGTGAGTGAAAACACACTTGACCGAATGTATCATGCTAATGAACAAAAAACTCGCTCCACTAAGAAAATTAACGTGACGCACGCAATTCAATCGGAACTGAATGAATGGACGGACAAACAGCATATTTAAAGCAATCATGACGTCATAACAAAATCTTAACGCCAAAAAAGAACATAGCAGGTCAAGTCCTGAATTACATTCGTCGACTGCTTCGTAGATCTGCAGTCTCATTAAGATAGTGAAAGAAACAACCAATTTTTTGACGACGAACTATCAAATGGTCTTCTAAATTTAGAAAAGTCCTGATCAATCCAAAGTTTGGAACAAATTGTTGACAGAACATCTTAGAAAAGGCTTCTGATTTACATTAGCCGTTGCGTTTTAATTTAACACCTGACTAATCAGGTTTTTAAAAATTGAAGTATCTCTTTGTTAGCCAGATGCCGTATTGAACTGAACATTAAAAATCGCACTGAATTGAAGGTGCGACAAAGCATATTTGTATTACTAATCAACAGATAAATCAAGAGGATCTATTCATTCTCAAAACTAACTAGTCCAATCGCTTTGTAAACTTTTTCTTGCAATTTTCTGCGAACCGAAATCACTAAAAAATACAATTAAAGCAAAAAAAATCAATTTCTAATATAATAGTTTGTCGGATATTTCCCACGTGACAACAACTTCATATGAGTAATAATCATTTTTTACCCTGCCGAATGCTAATCGTAAACTTTTAAGAGTTGAAAAACATCTTAACTTGGTTAATTTGAGACAAGAAATTTTCGATGACAAAAAACAACTCGCACTTACTTAGAAAAAACAGATGACAATGAGGCAACGACAACAAAAGCACTATTTATTCCATTCTCATAAAAAAAGAGGTTGCGTTGCCTAAATAGTTCTCGTTCACATAAATCAATTTAAATGTTACTTAAAAACACTTTAGCTGTCACCAAAAGAGAATTGAGATTGTCAAGATTAATTTCCGGGTCATATCCTTGTTTTAAAATTTGTCTTTCAATTAATAGCAATTAAAAGCTACAATATTTGGTGTTTGTCATTCGAATTGCTACTTGATTTCTCGTCATTCAATTAATTGAGCAATAGTTGATTGATTGCCAAACCCCGCATTTATATCGTAATAGGCATAAGAGAAACATAAACAGAAAAAAGTCGAGCGAATCGCTCTCAGAAGAAAGAGGTCTGTTTATTTTTTAGCCTACTTTTCAACAAGGGGTGATGTTTTGTCTAGATGTCATTATAGCTTATTCGGCTACTTGAAGTGCGGCGAATTAACTTAGCGATGTAAATTCTGAATGAGAACAAGCAAGCAATCACGCAAAAATCAAGAAGTCAAGCGTAATAAAATAGCTAAAACCACCAAAGAATATTCTGAAACAAAAACGTTCAAGCAAAAATTCTCCATTAAAAAAGGACACACGGCTATAGTAATTGCTTTAGAATTGGTTTAAGCAATTAAAACTAAACCCTTTTCTCTATTATTTTTATATGTTCCTTATAATGGACAATCTATCAGAAGGATACGACTTGGCCCGCACGACCTTATCGAAACATTCACCGTCTCGAATTAGCTTTCAGGCTAATTTACCAGCGTTCAACGATTATGTATGGTTTAATATGGCTTAACTCACTGTTGCGGCTCCAATGATTTACGTCATTGATGTTGTTATTGTCGATGTCATCTTGTGAACTATCGGCGCAGGATACCGCTTCAAAAGCTGCCATGGTGTTCCCTCCTGAATTTTCAGGTAGCTCAGTACCTACGCCACGAGAGTCTTCTGTCATTGATGAGCAGGAGTAGCAATGTCTCCAATTAGCCAGCAAAGGGGCTAAATGAAAAACAAGTCTCACTAAGTTCATTTTGCAATTTATGATATTGAAACGGAATTAAGCAGAGAAATTAATGGAACAGTAAAACCGCAAATTGTTTATCAAGATTAATAACCAAGAGTTTGAGGCCGAGAGAAATGACTTCGGAAGTAGTATAAGAAATAAACATACCAATGAAAAACTCCAAAGCTGTTTTTGCTGAATTGAATTCCTTAACATTTAACTGCTCTGAAAATTTAATCAACTACTAAATAAAGTTTTAATCTACTACTAAAATATCAACACCAAAATATTTTTGTAGTAAATCTTACCTGCGGTGCAAAATGATTTGGTTGAACCAAGAACAACGCACGTATATATCAATATAATAACGCAAAGTTACTTGCAAATAATGCCACACCCCCACATTTGACCTATCTGATAAGATTCAGTCGAATTAAAGACAAATTTACAGACGCCACTAATAAGTCGTAACTTCATTATCATTTATTTACTACTCCGTGATCACAGGAAATGATCCTGGAATCTGTTAAATAAAATGAGTAATGAAATTAAGGGCGTCAACTCTTCAGTAACCAAACGAATTAATACAGGGTTTCTCAATCAACAAAACAGTAGCAGTAAATGTCAACAGAAACGAACTTTTGAAAAAATAACATGGCGTGAAAAAATGTAGTAGCATGGTTACAGGCTTACATTCGAGGTTGGCTATCCGTTTTCTTGTCGGGTAGAAATTGAAGCGCTCATTTGGTTGTATAATTTATTGTAGTTTATTCAAACCTATCGTTTGCTACTACTTATGTGCTCAATGGAGGATATCTTTGTCACATTTACTCAGTCGACTCTACATTACATCAAATGAATCTTAAACACTGATTTTGCTTTATATTTTACTATTCGGAAGCCTCTCCAAAATTCTTAATTTTTGTAAACATTTTTTCAAATCTCGATATCAACTGAAATAGCGATGCAGCAAAGAATTTTGCGATGGATGACAACTCTCTTTTGATAAATAAGGAAACATCCGGGGAACTCAGCGTGCACTTTTCGCTTTTTTCTGGTACTGTGCAACCATTTTGTTCCGAGTGTGTTTGGTTGTATTTTAAGGTTTATGTATGCACAGAAAAAATATTGTCTGTGCATACAAACGTTTGACGTTACAAGAGCAATAAATCAGCACTTTTAATATTTTGCTTAAAAAAAGCATGGGTGAAATAGGCAACGCCAAAATAAATGAAATTGATGATCAGTTAATCAATTGATAGCCAGACTCAATCGAATTTTCCTAAAGAGACAAGGCAATAGCATTTTTGGATCTATGCTGTTTGCCCCCTCCCCAGCTTAGAAGGCTTTAACTTTTACACCCCCGGTGCAAGTGCTATTTTTCAGTAACGTGCTATATAACAACATAATTTGTAACTGGGGGCGTAGCAAACACTGGAGGCAAAACAGAATAGATCCGCATTTTTTATAGCTTACGTTATATTCTCAGAAGAAACCATTGAAGTAAAAATAAGAGCTCTTCTCATTACTAGAGTGGCCATTGTTGTGCCGCAAGGTTAGAAACAGTCTAGATGTTGAGAGTACTGGATTTCAATCTCTCGGCGCTCATTGGAAACGAGCCAAACCATGACGTGTAACAACTAAAAATTGGTCTAACAAAAAATCAAGAAGACAATTTTTCAATTGTTTGACTTCATTAGTAAAGTCATACTGAACGTGCTCCAGGTAACTGTAACTACACCTCAATTGAAGTTTTCGTGAGCTTTTTTCTTATTTGAGTTCTGGGTTTCAAAATGTTATCGTTATTGGTTCTCATGTATGAAATAGTTGAGTGCAAATGTAGGAATTTGTTGACTGCAAGCTCTGAGCGTTTAAATTTGATAAAACATAACCGGAGTAAAAAAGAAACGTTGGTGCGAGCCACTAAAGTTAAACCGAAGATTTAAACAAACTTTTTAAATTTAAACCGAAGATTTAGGGACCATTACGACTTTTCAAAGTTCTGGTAAAGTAGTGCGATAAGATAGAAATGGCGTTGATAGCAGTTGATTGTTGCAACTGATGTCACAGAACGAAAAAAACGTAGTAGGACACAGTAAAAAAGGAACACTATTTCTCCTAATATCTGTAAATGTTTCAGTCATTTTCAGTCAAAATTGACAGAGATAGGCAGTGTATAGTGAACAATAATGTATGACATGCTCATAAATTACATATTAAACGCATAATTCGAAATTTTCACAAACAAATAGGAGAACAAAAAGAGATGGTTACTAATAGTAAACCGGATTTTAACAATATAGAGAAAGCATCATAAATAATGATGGGAATCATCATGGAGTTTCATCTTGACGGGACACGTCAAGGAATGTTTGTTCATGACGGGATTCGTCAAGAAGGTAAACCTGTTATCGGTTAGTTTGACTAACAGGGACCCGTGCGGTAGAAAATAACTATGAGAAAATCCCAAGGAGATTAACGAAAATGGGTAAAAATAACCTAAGAATAATTAACCATTGATAAGACTAAAACCAAAGAACATAATCAAAACTAAACCTTACACAATCGAGCTGCCTCTCTTTAATTGCTTTACATCTCTCATGTTCACAAAACTTCTAAAATTTACAAGTAAAAGATCTAACTTTGTATTAAACTGATTGTACATTTACATCTCCTCAATTAAATTCAAGTCTGAAACTTGGAAAGTTTTCCTCTGTAACTCCGAGGTTTAAAGTGCTTAAGAATAACACCCAACCCAAACCATAACCGTAGATAGTGCACGGATATTACACTGGCGACAGAGATGGGATATTACACTGGATATTACACTGGGATATTGCACGGGTATTGAACGGATATTACACTGGCGACAGAGGCTGCAAAAATCTGCCATAGAGTTCTATCGCACTCTACCGTGAGCTACACGAGAAAAATATGATGAATGCGTTAAAGCTTTTTGAGAACACTACAGCGAAAAACCGGTCGTTTTCCGGGGACGGCTAGCTCGCCGCAAACAGCAACCAGGAGAAAAACTGACAGATTTGCTGGGAGATTTAAAGCAGTTGGCTTTGAAAGCTTACCCAACGGAGTCGCAAGACAATAGAGACCATCTCGTTCTGAGAGGATTTCTAGAAGGAATCAACTATAGTCAGGTGAGGTTAAATCTCCGAAAGCAAATCGGCGACAAGGATATGAAAATTGAAACTGTTTTGGAAAGAGCTTTGCATCTGGAAGCTGTAACAAGAATAGAGGAGGAAGAGCAAACACCAAAAGTTGCGGTAATTAGACGAGATGAAACAAAAGATTTAATGGAGGCCGTCAGCAGGCTTGTGATCCAATTGTCAGTAGATGACAAACAGCGAGATAACCGTCGAAACCATTCTAAGGAGCGAAGCAGTTCCCGGGGACGATGGGGTGACGACAGACGTGACAGAGGACAGCAACAAGATCGTGGGTTTAACGATCGGCGGCAATTTCCAACGCCAGGACCTAGTCACCGAGACAGATATTTTGGAAGAGAGGAACCGTCTAAGAGG
This sequence comes from Convolutriloba macropyga, assembly GCF_964194025.1. Taxonomy (NCBI): domain Eukaryota; kingdom Metazoa; phylum Xenacoelomorpha; order Acoela; family Convolutidae; genus Convolutriloba; species Convolutriloba macropyga. The sequence continues at coordinate 135,206 of NW_027450859.1, forward strand.
AACGACAGGCAGGGTTTCACGTGCAGAGCCTGTGGAGAAGAAGGACACCTTTCGAGAAATTGTCGAAATTGTTTCCTATGTGGCAGTTCCCAACACTTGAAAAGAAACTGCCCTTTTAAAAAGAAAACCACCGAGAACTGCAATGTCATTAGAGTTTGTTGGACAAACAAGTTAAATGTCTAAACTCAGAAATCATACTTCATGGGAACAGATGCGTTGGATTAATAGACAGTGGAAGTAGTATATCGCATTTGAGCTGGTCTACATACAAAAAACTGGGAAAACCGGGAATTGTACAAACATACACAAAACGAGTGTTAACAGCCAATAACTCAGATGTCAAAATAATAGACAGAGTAACGCTTTTGGTACAGTTTTAACCAAGACTACCGGAGGTTGAACAAGAGTTTGTGATAACGGCAGACGAAGGTATAGAATGTCTGCTGGGAATTGATTTCCTGAAAACCAATAAATGTGTATTGAACTTACACGAAGAGAAACTATATAGCAGTCACTTTAAAATTTCAATACCGCTTACCACAGAGAAAACGCAAGGTGTACAAATTTTTGCAATTGCGGGACAAAACACTTATATACAGAGTAAAAACGAAAGTCTAATGAAAATTAGATTAGCTGATGAAAACAAAGAAGAAATTCCGGGAGTGGAAGGATTAGTGGAAGCAATTGAAGATTTTGAATTAAAGACTGGTTTGCTTTTAGCCGCCTGTATGATATCAACGAAAGATTGTTGAAGTTTGATAAAAGTAATAAATCTAACGGACGCACCAGTAACCGTGTATAAAAGCACTAAAGTGGGAACTTACTTTGAAAACAAACAGAACTTAGTTGTGAATGGAATTTTCAGAAATCAAAATAAGCCAAAAACATTGGAGACTTTTCAAATGGGAAACCACGCAAACTTGGAAGTTTCTAAACTAAATGACCAGCAGAAAGAGAAAGTGCAGGAATTGTTCACGAGACATCAACATGTCTTCTCACGAAACTCAAATGACTTGAGTTGAGATATTGTGACAAAATTAAACACCAGATTAAATTCAACAAAGATGCACAGCCGTTCAGAAGAATTATTGCAGTGTGAGCTTCGATAAAAGAAAAGCAATGAAAAAAATTGTCGAAGATCTAGAGGATGCAAAATTAATTGAACCAACCCATTCGTATTGGGCAGCAGCATCAATATTGGTGAAGAAGAAAGATGGCAGCTACAGACTAGTTGTAGATTACAGAGGTTTGAATAAACAAATCGAGAAAACCAGTTGGCCGCTAACAAGAATAAATGACGTTATTGATTCTCTAGACGGAAATTGTTACTTTTCCAATATCGATTTGACATCGGGATATTTTCAAATGGCACTCGATGAAGAGTCATAGAACAGAACGTGACAGCTTTTGTAACTCCAATGGGACTCTATAAATGAAAGAGACTACTCATGGTTTTGGCGTCAGCGCCAGGAGCTTTCCAAAATTTAATGGAATTGATCATGTCGGGACTCTCCTATGAAGTGGCTTTAGTATACCTGGATGACATAATCATCTTCGTTAGATCCTTCGAAGAGCATCTCAACCGCCTAGATCTCGTACTTGGGCGACTTAAAGACGCTGGATTGAAAATAAAAGGCTCAAAATGCAGGTTTTTTCAGGAAAAAAATTCATTTCCCAGGACACATTTTATCAAATAAAGGCGTAGAAGTGGATCCACAGAAAGTAGCGGCAGTCAGTAAAATGAAAAGCCCACGAACAATAAAAGAATTGAGAGCTATATTAGGACTAGTAGGCTTTTACAGAAGATTCATACAAGATTTCGGAAAAATAGCAGAGCCGCTTTATGAGCTATTAAACAAAAAAGAACGTTTTACTTGGAGCAAGGTGTGTGAAACAACTAAAACAAGCTTTACAGAAAGCACAAATTTTGGGTTATCCGAATGACACGGATCCCTATACGTTAACCACCGACGCCTCTTTGTTTGGCATTGGCGCAATTATTTCCCAAAGACAACAATGGGTTGAAAGAGTTATTGCATACGCAAGGAAAACTCTCAGCAAAAGTCAACGAAACTATTCTGCGACAAAACGAGAACTTTTTGCAATAGTTTATTTCACACAACACTTCAGAAATTATCTTCTGGGACAAAATTTTTTAATTGTTACTGACCATAGGGCCCTCACGTGGTTATATAGTTTTAAGGAACCAGACGGAGTATTGGCCCGATGGATTGAAAAGCTCGGACAGTTTGACTTTGAAATCACACACGAAGCGGGGAAAAAATATCCCTCACGCTGCCTGTCTGTCGAGAGTTCCACAGACTGAAGACCAAGTCAAGTCTGCAATCAAGTGAACCAATTAAATACGGAAGAAAAAAATATCTGGCCCATTGGACTAGGGAAATCTGTTGAACAACGAGTTGAACATCAGAAAAATGCAGCCGACCTCACTATACTGAAGAACTGGATTGAGAACGGAAAACGCCCTCAAAGAAAACATATTACAGGAGCCTCTAGGGCACTGTGGAAACTTTGGACTGATTTCAGAAACTTACGGATTGAAAATAATCTAATCATGAGACAGAAACGTATTGACGATTTTAATAACTTAACACAAATAGTCATTCAGAGATCACTTTTAAAAGAGATTCTACCTTTCCCTCATGAACATTGCGGACATTTTGGTATGGCCAAGACATTTGATTGGTTTCGAGAACGATTCTACTGGCCCGGGATGAAAAAAGATGTCCAAGAGTGGGTATGTTCTTGCGAAGAATGCTGTCAAAAAAAATCTCCACACCAGAAACTCATACACAGCCTGACAACGTGGAAACCAAGTCATCCGTTCTGGCAAGCTGCCCTAGACATTATGGGACCTTTACCCGAGTCCAGCGGAAACAAAAACATTCTGTTAATTGGAAATCAGTTTACAAAATGGTATGAAGCAAATACCATGCGCCACCAAGAAGCTTCAACGGTAGCTAAGGCCTTTGTAAACGTATGGGTTTCAAGATTTGGTTGTCCGGTAAATCTTCATAGCAACAGGGGCAGTAATTTTATGTCGAACTTTTTCAAGAACATGTGTAAAGAGTTGGGAATTAACAGGACTTCAACAACAGCTTATCACCCTGAAGGAAACGCAATGATAAAGCGCACCAATGGAACCATCGAAGAGAGTCTTGCCAAATATGTGGGTGAACATCACAACACCTGGCTTGAGCGACTACCTTCCGCTAGTAATGATGGCGTACAGATCATCAATTCACTCTGTTAGGAAGTAAGTACAGCCCCTTTTACCTCCTTTTTGGACGATCATGCGCGCTGCCGATTGATTGCATGTATCAAACAATACAAACCAAAATCTACCCAACTTTGAGTGATTACGTTGGTTGCTTGAAAGACGAACTACAAACGTGCAATGAGCTGGTACGGGAAACCATGGATGTGGAGCAAGAAAGACAAAAAACCTACTATGACCGTAGCACATTTGGACCACAATATGAAGCAGGTGATTTAGTAAAGTTGTTCAACCCCACAATAAAAACTGGCTAGACAAAGAAATTTAAATCCTTTTACAGCGGACCGCAGGTAATACGTGAAATAATAAAAGATCTGAACTTTGTTTTTGAGGATGTGAAAACAAAAAAACAACAAAAGGTCCACTACGATCGATTCAAACGTTTTAACTGTAGAAGTGCTACCACTGATAAAAAAGAACCTAAGAAGGGAAAGATTGAACCGAGAATAACACAAAACGACCTTACGGAGGACAATGATTTTGTGGAAATTGAAGTGGTGACCCCAAAATTGAATGACACAGAAAGAAGAGAAGTTCAACCTGAAGGAAATATTAGTCAAATTAATTCTAATACTGAAACTCACAAAGATACCTGCGCTCAAAGTAGCTACACAGCAGAAGCGGGATAGTTTGGTGTCAACATCCGAAAGGAGTGAAGGCGAAGAATTTCCAAATAGGAGCACGGCTTCTACTTCGCAAAATGTCGCCGAACGACGATATCAGACAAGAAGTGCGTCGGGAATAACAAGACCACGGAAACTGGAAGTCTATTTTTTATTCAAGGATAACGATTCAGATGAAAAATTCGATAATGATGTATTTTTTTAAAAGGTGATACGACAAAATGCAGAGGGCGGGAACCCACATTGGATTGTGCAGCTGAAATCGAAACTTCTTCAGTTGGTTAGCATATTAGGTTTTTCACAATCCTTGGAGATGGTGGGGTATGATTTTGAGAACATTCTACAGACGCAGAAATTTGCAATGACGCAACCGACAAAATGTGAAACGTCACATATAAATGAGGAGCAGGTAAACAAAGGAGGACTGATCTACCTCAAAAGCAGCATGAGTAAACTAAAAAACTGCATGTACAGGGTTGCATATACGGTAACTGTGCTGAAAAAAAGTAGTTGGTATGACGACGCAACTTATATAAACGAAAAATCATAAATAATTCCAGCGTTTTACCCAATGAAAGAGTCAGTCTGTCAAAATCTATGGCAGGGACACAAAACGCGGTTACCGGGTCTTGGTGATTTTGAATTCAATGCTCCCAAAGAAGTCCTCAACGAGATGAATGTTGACCGAACCGACGCTGAATTTGTTCAGAAGATATCAAAAACTTTCATGAAAGGTGGAGATGAGAAAGGAGTGAATTATGTCTACCCCGTGGATTGGATCAATCCAAAAGGTGAAACACAGAAAAGTAACATCATGATAAATGCAGAAATTTTCAAGGGGACTTTGTTCATTGGAACTAGGGAAGCAAATGAAGGATAATGGTTATTTTTTAAAGACCCTTTGAAACAGGGGCACACCTTGTTATATCAAGGAGACACATTTGAAATAGTTTCAGTACAATATCTGTTCGACCAAGACAAAAAACCAAACATCTTAACGATCGTTAAATTTTCAGACTCAATAACAGCAAAAATATTCCGCGCTGGAAACAAAAAGTACTTGACGAGCAAATTAGACAGCAAAAGAAATTTAGTTGTCCCGTTGAAGAACAAGACAAAACACATAGACAATTTTTTGCTTTTTGAAACAAACCACAGATATTTGTTTTACACAACGGAAAAGTTGACGGCCACGGAACAAAATTTTTTAACAACAGATATATCTGAGACAGATCTCAGGGACATAAAACTCGACCAACTTTTTGTGTGGGTTTTTCGAGGCATGTTTGAAAACCTGAAACAAATAGAGTTATTAAATTGTCACATAAAAAACTGCACAGAGCTATGATTATAACGACATCAATTAACAAAAATTCACACCAAATCTTCTTAAGTCAACAAAACGCTCAGGGTACACACGCAGAAAGGGCGGGAGGAATACTTTATGTCCAGAGGTGCGCTAAAGTAATCGTACATGTTGTCGAAAATCAGTTTTGTACGGAGGAAGTACCAATTAGGGTGTCTTCTGACAATACTTCAGAAGTAATTAGATAAATGGAACCCATTTCTAGAGTATTCTATAGAAATTTCACACTGGTTAGTTGCAACCCCATGTACCCGAACGCTCTTGAATTGCAGAATGGGTCATGAATAACATATGGGCGAAGAATACAATTGAAAAACTCAATGATTGAAAAACCCAATGATATGCCTAATTATAGAGTTAACGTCAATTGGTCAACTTCGGCGCCAATGGAAGGGTTTTTCAATGACAAGGGCCTGGAACTCAGCAAAAGGGCCCAAAGATTAAGGCATTTGAGAAAGACGATAACAGGAAGAGAAGTTTTCCTGGACAAGGAGGTTTAAATGAGCAAGAGACTGTAGTGTATTTCAACACGGACTAAAAGTACAATCATCAGTGGCATGAACTGCTGATTTTTGAATACTTGGTTAATGAAGTGAAACAAATCTGGCATGTTGCCTTTGGAAATAACCATCAGTTTGATGACTATTTGTATTGGATCTAAAATCATATTTTGTTTGGTACGCGTGTTTCTTTCAATCGATATGCTACGCAGTGGCACCAATCCTGCAGTTGCACTGCAACCCATAAACCAAATGGGGGAACTAGGTTATTTTCTTCATCTAAAACAACCTACAAAGGAACAAAAATTGACAAGAAAAAGGACAGTTGAACAGTGTGATGGTGAAACAAACATCGTAGTTATAAAAACAAAAAGGCACAATCTGTACTAGATATGGCAGAAATTGATATTGATATATTAAACTAATTTACGTGTATGATATGTAGGAATGGCAGAACCAAAAATCGGTGATTATTGCTAGTATCTACCCGAGATGTTCGAGGTCAGGTCGATAGTCAGGCACCAAGTGTATCGGATTGTTGGAGTAACCTCAAACAAAAGGTACGTGGTGCCACTGACGCAGCTGCAACCACCCAAAATATTGGATAGAGCCGCAATTAGCGTTGGGGAGTTAAATGAGATGCAACACAGAATCGAGGAACAACAGAAGAAGATTAACAACAGCGAAATGCTGGGAACAGCCGGGGCTCGGCTCGAAGAGGAGCTCCGGCAGTTAAAACTTGAAAGATTAGGTGATCAATTGCTGGAGACCAAGCGGCAACTTGAATACGCTGGGAATCAGCGGGAGTCCTGCAGGAGGCAGGTGAAAACATTGAGGAAAGAGTTTGAGGAGGTTACAAATGTAGCCGAAACAAAAACAAGGGAATGTATCGCTCTTGTGGACGAGCGGGAGTGCTTAGCTCGGGAGTTGGAGAATGCCGAGATAGACAATAGTAAGCTAAGGAGTAGAGTAAAAACAGAGCAAAACTCAAAAAAGGTCATACAGAGGAGGCTGGAGGCGATCAACGCGCAGAACCCGTTCAGTCGACCTCCAAATTTTTATGAACTTCTATTCTTACCAACCAGTACTATCCAGAAACATTTCAAAACGTTGGCAATGCTCTGTCATCCGGACAAGGGTGGTAGTGAAGACATGTTCATCATTCTTTAAGCAAAGAAAATTATGGAAGACGAGGAGGCCCGTAATATTTATGGCAAGTACGGGGTTGCAAAAGCACAAGAATATATGAACTCGAAAATGGACATTTGAAACTCTTGCTTTGTGAGTGAGTGGAACACTCACATTGTCTAAGAGGGAGGCAGTATATTGAACCATAATGTATAACATGCTCATGGATTACATATTAAACGCATAATTCGAAATTTTCACAAACAAAGAGGAGAACCAAAAAAGATGGTTACTAATAGTAAACCGGATTTTAACAATATAGAGAAAGCATCATAAATAATGACGGGAATCATCATGGAATTTCATCTGGACGGGACACGTCAAGGAATGTTTGTTCATGACGGGATTCGTCAAGAAGGTAAACTTGTTATCGGTCAGTTTGACTAACAGGGACCCGTGCGGTAGAAAATAACAATGGGAAAATCCCAAGGAGATTAACTAAAATGGATAAAAATATCCTAAGATTAATTAACCATTGATAGGACTGAAACCAAAGAACATATTCAAAACAAAACCTTACACAATCGAGCTGCCGCTCTTTAATTGCTTTACATCTATCATCTTCACAAAACTTCTAATTTTTACAAGCAATAGATCTAACTTTGTATTAAACTGGTGGTACATTTACATCTGCTCAATTAAATTCAAGTCTGAAACTTGGAAAATTTTCCTTAGTAACTCCAAAGTTTAAAGTGCTTAAGAATAAGACCCAACTCAAACCGTAACCGTAGACAGTGCACGGATATTACAAGTGTAGCAATTTGATAATTATAAACAGAGAAAACTAATAATTTATAATAAATAAAATATCGACAGAATAGAGAAATCACTTGTATTGGCGGGGAGGGACGACAGTAACATAAATTCAATACAAAACAGAAAGAAATTTAATTGAACTTAAAATGTTTCCAAGTAAAGGAACCATGTTGGGTTTTCTTCGGGTCCTTCTTGTATTCATTAAGAAAAAACCGCTTATATTTCTTCTTTATAAGACTGTATGACATTAAAAAATAATTGCTTGGAAAAAAGTTGTGCTAGAGAATACCTCTTTTGATAATACTTTTTTCATGCAAACTGCATTTTGAAATTGTCTTGAGTAAAAATTTTCTGAGTTCGCACGTGTATATTAAAACCTGCTGTTGCTAACTTCAAAGCTGAGCTTGAGAAGGCAGGCTTCTTCTTATTCATGATGCTATGATATTAAGTGGCAACCCTGCAATCAAAAAGCAGCGAAAAAGGACGTATACCAAGATTCATTTTCAGACCTGAGGATGAGTCAAATTTTGTTTGTGAAACCATGCTTTGATGGCCCAATTGTACTGCTTTTCTAGAGTTGTTATAAGATTTTGATTGATAGTTGCAATTAATATAGAAGAATATTGAACATGACTGAGAACAAAAGTGTTTAACAGAGATTTTCTGTATACAGTGGAAATTACGTTCCTTAGAGCATATATGCATTTAATGCCCTGGGCCTTTTTGACAAAAAAATTTTTGCTTGTTTTTGATTTATTTGTCAATACAAACACCGATACATTTGATTCCTGCTTTCGAACTTAATAATTTGTCTCCAACTTATTAAATTACATCGCCTCAAGATTAATCAGGATAAAACAGAGTTTTTATTTTCGGTAGCTTTAATCCTCAAGACGAAACAACGTCTTGAGGATTAGAGCTACCGAAAATGGAAACTCTGTTTTATCCTTATTAATCTTGAGGCGATGTAATTTAATAAATTGTATACATTTTTTATGGCTTTCTCAAGCACGTCTTTGCATTTGAGAACTTCATCATGACAGCTTAATAGGACTGTGTCATCTGCGTATTGTATTGTTTCACATGACAAAAAATTGCTGATATCATCAACATAAAGATTGAGCAAGAGAGGAACTAAAACTGTTTCTTGCGGAACTCCTTGAGCCACTTCAACCCAATCCGATTTAACATTATTGATTATGAATTTTTGTGTTCTGTTTGAAAATTAGCTGCTAATAAGACTTTGATCTGGTATCGAAGATCCAAAAATGGAAAGCTTTTGAATCATGTGCTCGTGATTGATGGAGTCAAAATCTTTTGATAGATCTAAAAATGCTGCTACTATAATTTTTTTCTCGATTTTGTTGCATCGTATTTGTTCTGTTAAATATACAAGCGCATCTGTTGTAGAATATATTCTTTTGAAACCAAACTGTGTTTTGGACAGCAAGGCATTCTTATAAGAAAACTCATCAATTTGTTGTTTAAAAAGAGGTTCAAAAACTTTGGCTAATGCTGTTGTTAAGGAAATAGCTCCATAGTTTAGAGGATCATCAAGGTCCCCTTTTTAAAAAGTGGAGTCTAGTTCGCTAGCTGCGTCTCGCAATGCCTATGAGGGAATGGTAGAAGGACGCATCGGCTTAAACTTTCCAAGAGCAAGAAGCGCTTCAAACTTAGTAACAAAATTAAAAGAAAAGGTTTTTTTTATTTACCATAGGCAGGTCTACAGTATAGTTCCTACTTTCAAAAAATTCTCCTAACGTACTGAGTGTTAAATTAAGTAGGTTGGCTATTTTAGTTTTTTTGTGTGATTATTTCATTGAAACAGTTTTTTAACGAGTATATCGTAGTTGTTGTTTTCTTATTCATTGATCAAATTGGGTTTCTTGCGCTCTGAGTTTGAGCTTTCAATTAACAGATTATGAAATTTCTCAAAATCTTTTTCATAGCCAGCGCACACTTCGGCGTTCAATTTGAAAAACCCGTTGAAAGATTTTGAATTGAGGTATTGCTCTCTAAGCAGATTTTTGTTACGTGTGTTCTTTGAAATGAACCGATTAGCAAGGGAAAAATGTCATTTGTGGTTTCTTAAAAATTGTTCTGATTGGCGCGTGAAGGAGTATTTGCTGTACAAGTTTTTGCTCAAATGACCCTAGCATTTCTCTTGGAATTGCAGAACTGAAAATATTTCCCAACTTAATTGTTTGATAGAATTTTTAAAATCTTTTGGGCGGTAAGTCGGTTTATCATGAATTTGTTGTTTAATTACTTTGTTCTTGCTAAATTTCTTGGCAAGAACAATTAATTAAGCAAAATGGTCTGTTTGTATTGGCGAGTAAAAAATTTCACTATAAAGAAGGGTTTCGTTTCCCTCAATCGTAATGTAACCTATAAGTGAGTTCGATTCATCCTTAAGTCTAGTTGCTTGAAACTTATTAGCCACATTTAGATCATAAGATTGAATAATTGTTTCTAAATTCTGCTTTTCTTTGTTTTCTAAATAATTGATGTTGTAGACTCCCATCAAAATTATTGTTTTTTATCAGTAATTGCTCTATCAATTCATCTAGCAGACTTCTCTAGAAATTCTTCGTAATGAAGTTTTTTTTGAATTATAAGAAATGTTTATTAGGTAAGTTTTTTTAATGTTTGGGCAAGTTATTTTGGCACACTGAGTATCAAAAAGATTACTTTTCAAGGCTAGATCAACGCGTAGTTTTGGGTAAGGTTTCCTAGGTGCAATTAACAATACACCTGCAATCTTTGAACTCACCCGATCACTGCAAAAAACAAGACAGTTTGTTTATTTCGGGTTAATCAAATTAGTGTCAATAATTGTATCTAGCCATGTTTCAGATAGACCATAGGTGAATTAGCGCCAACATCATTCATTAGGCGTTTTAAATGAAGTTGTTTTCTTGTTATGATCCGTACTTTTAAATGAAGAAATTTTAAATTGTCTGATTAAACTTGGCAACCAAGGAATATGTCTTTCTTTCATTTAAATGGCCCAGGGTTGGTTTCAATATAAAAAAATTAGCCAGATACTTTTAATGTGTAACCAAACAAAAATTTTGGGTCTTAGTGATATCAAAGCTTGTTTCTTGCTCCTGGACTTTGTCTCCGACCAAATTTGGTAGCATTGCAATTGAGTTAGGTGACGTGGGAAAAGAGGAAGTCACTTGAGAACTCAACAACAATATTCCTAAAATTATTAAACATATCTTGTTAGAAAACATTAAGCTTACCAAACACTTCAGATCCTATTCAGTCAACACAACAGAAATTACAATTGATTAGGCCTACAATTTCATCAGTACTAATATAATTGGCAACGGTAAAGAATAATTAAGTTAAAATTGGGGTTTCTACTTTTATTAGGCCAGTACTGCTCTTGGAATGTTCGAAATCGATTATTCATTTTTTAGCTCTGGTTGGTGAATTTATTAGTATCAGAAATGCCAGTAGAGGTTTGAAGTAAAAAACAATTAGAAGATTATTATTAGGGAAAGGCCATGATTGAAATTCAAATGTACATTGTCTTGATAGAGGAAATCATAATGGTTGATCGTTGGGTTGAAGGACGGAATTGAGCATATTAATTTATTCATTTTGAGCAACACAAAATTTTTTCCAAGAAATTCCAACCTTTCATTAAATGCAGCATTAATCTCACTAATTTATTTGTTTTTTGATCTATTGTAATCAGTTTTTTTGAACGATATAACCTCCAGGACTACAAAAACATCAGGTTGTAGGTTATTTTCTACAGGCATCAATAAAGCTGAGCATGTCATCTAATATCTCATTGCTGCTTTTTTGTTATTTTGAAACAGTGTTTGTTTCGTCTTTATAAGTAACTGTATTTGTTAATTATCAGCGAAAACTGCAGGACAAAACATTGGAACAGTCATCCACTGAAAGGGAGGGCCCAACCAAACATGAATCAAAATATCCACAGTAATTGTTACTTATCCGCGACAACTGCAGGACAGAACATTGGAGCAGTCATCCACTAAAAGGGAGGACACAATCAACCAAGAATCAAAATTTAAATTTTTTGCATTTAAATTTTTTGACAACTTTTATTATTTTTTGGTGGTTGACTCACGGATAGCATAGCTGTTTCCAGTGGTATCGTTGCATCACTTTCTAATTTTGCATAGATGCTGCTACCAAGAACCAAATTTGATTGTTTTTGTTTGAGGGGGATTAGATCAAAATGTCTCACCTTCTGTAAAAAAACCTGGTTTTTTTGAGATTTTGATTCATGGTTGGTTGTGCCCTCCCTTTCAGTGGATGACTGTTCCAATGTATTGTCCTACAGTTGTCACTGATACGTAACGAGCACATTTTCAATAAGTTTCCCTTTTTTGGAATCTTTGATGTAATCTTTGAGAGGAGTTCCGTTCGTCTGAGACGGTTATTGTGAGTTCTGTTTAGTCTGGTTTTTGGTGGTTTATATTCACCTGCTTCTGTTTATATCATGTTTTGTTTTGTTTCTTCTGTTTTCTAATACATCATAACCCCCCGCTTTATTGAAAGAAAAAATTGAAGATCATGAATTTCAACATGAAGCCTAAGTTGTAGAAGTTTTTTTCCTTTGGATATAAGTCAAGATATAATTTGTATGAAGTTTCTTTTTTTAGTTGAACCTATTCAGTTAGGGATAGTAATGAAGGATCAGTTTGTTCATTTAGATTGAAATGCTCGTGGCTTTCTAGTTGAATATTGCTAGAGTTGGGGATAGACATTTCAATTTCTGTATTTTTGAAGGAAAACGTCAAATTTATTGTTGCTGTATTTGCATAAGTGCAAAAAAGTAAGGCTGCCAATAACAGGTGTTGACTGTAATAAGAAGCTGGGTTGTCTGTAAAAGGTAGCTGGGAAATTTAAAAAATTCGAAATCATTACTCGACAAAAAAAGAAGTCAGGGCCGTACTTATCATTACTCGACAAAAAAAGAAGTCAGGGCCGTACTTGTTAACGATGATCTTGCAGAAATTCTGGGTGGAGTTGCTGATGAACTAAAAATAAACATAAGCAAAGGTTGATGTAGAAAGAATTATAATACACATGTCAAAATTTATCTTAAAAAACAGAATTTTGTGAATAGAAAAATTGATACAAAGAAACCAGATCTTGCTACGTAAAGTTAAAAACAGTCAAGATCTTAAAGGGTTTTGGATTTTAAGACAATTATTGACTCTAAATCAAACTGAATTTTTAAGGACCATTACGAATTTTAAAAGTTCCTTCGATAAAGTAGAGCGATAAGATAGAAATGGCATTGATTTCCTTTGATTGTTTTAACTTATGTCACAGAACAAAAAACGATGTGGGGCACAGCTATTCTGCCAATTACATATGTCGTCTGTAATAGGAAGCAGGGAAATTTAAAAAATTCGTAGTCATTACTCGACAAAAAAGAAGTCAAGCATCTTGCACTCGTGTACGACGATCTTGAGTAATTCCTTAGTAGAATTTTTCATGAACTAAAAATAAAGAAAAGCAAAATTTGATGTAGAAAGAATTATAATTCATATATATGTTAAATCTTCATCTTAAAAAGACAGGAGTTAGTAAAAAGATAGGAGACATCTTAAAAAGACAGTGTGTATAGAAAACAAAGATACAAAGAAACCAGATCTTGCTAGAGTTGCCACTGTTGTGCCGTAGGTGTAGAAACAGTCAAGATCTTAAGAGAATGGATTTTAGGGACAACTATTGACTCTATGGGTGCTCTTTGGACCATGACGTGCAACAAGGTAAAATTGTTGAAAAAAAACTTTAACAGAAATTTCTTATAATGAGTAGAACACTTTTCAATTGTTTGACTTATCTAGTAAACTCATTATGAGGGTGATCCCAGTAACCGCGACTGCTCCTCAATTGAAATGCAAAAAAAGTCTTGGAGAGCTTATTTTTTTCCATTCTGAGTTCGGGTTCTCCAAATGATATGTTTATTAGCTATCAGTTGTTAACTATTTGAATGCAAAGGTAGAAATTTGAATACTGCAAAGGTAGAAATTTGATAACTGAGTATTAATTTGTTAATGAAGCCCAATGTGAAAAAAAAATTTTCTAAAAAACGTCGGAGCTAGGCATAATTGTAATAAACGTTGTTACATTTCAGAAAAATGGATATAAACTGAGAGATTGCTTTGAGTGAACAAAGTATAACTTGTTTCTTACTAAGCGCTTTAATACAGCCAAACTTGTCAAGGAACTGGTCAAATATAAAAAAAATCATCCTATAATGAGTGATCCTATTAAACAAACATTATTCGCAGGATGGGCTACGCGGGTGAAGATAGATTTTGGCCAAACAACTTGAGCAACTGACAGAGGGAGCAGACTGGCCAAATATTAGGTGGCTGCAGGCCACACCAGTCAGACTTTGTCAATCTTTAGCAAGCCCACGCAAACATAAGGAAGTGTTTGCCCGATTGAACAGGCTGCTCTTAAGAAAACTGGCTAGATCAAACAGACATAAGCCAAATTTTCGACCCGAGGTACTGCTACTTGTAGTAGTTGTAGTAGTAGAACCGAATTTAGTTCGACATCAACGTTTTTCACTGTTTTACAATTAAATTGATTATAAATTTATGCAGCATGTTACAGTTTCCACATCTGAAAATTAATTATGAGTTACATTTTTCTTTTCGTTGTAATGTTTCTCAAAGAAATTCCAGTATATGTTCTTCAAAGTTGTTTTGTTCAAAAATTGTCCGAAGTCAGTGTTAGTCCTATATAAGTAGTTGAAGATAAGTTCCGTTCCTCTGAGAGGGTTATTGTCAGTTCTGTTTAGTCTGCATTTTGTTGGTTTGTATTCACCTGCTTCTGTTTATATCATGTTTTTGTTTTGTTTCTTTTTGTTTTCTAAAGCGTTATTGACATCATAAACGCCCGCTTTATCGACATAAAGAATTGAAGATCATGAATTTAAGCATGAAGCCTAAGTTATAGAAGTCTTTTTTGTAATCTTTGATGTAAGTTAATATAAAATTTGTATGAAGTTTCCTTTTTCTGTTGAACCCATTCCGTTAGGGAAACAAAGGATCAGTTTTTTCATTCAGGTTGAAATGCTCGTGGTTTTTGTAGTTGAATATTGTTAGAGTTTGTGATAGACATTTCAATTTCATATATTTTTGAAGGAAAACGTCTAATTTCAGTAATTCCTTCTGTAAAGTAGCGCAACTACCTAGAAATTGTTTTTGATTGCCCTTGATCGCTGCAACTGATTTCACAAAACAAAAAACGTAGTAGGGCACAGGCTGCCAAAAACATGTGCTCTCAGTAATAAGAGGCTGCAAAATAAAAATAATTCATAGTCAATGCTTGATAAGAGAAAAAAAGTCAGGCATCTTACACTAAGTATAATGGTCTTGCAACATTCTTAGTTGCAATTTTCAATAATTCCTAAAAAGTGAAAAGCGAGGACTGAAGTAGAAAAAAAAATAAATGTGATAAAATTTACATTAAAAAAGACACAACAGTATAGAAAATATGAAATAAAAATATCTATTTTGATTCGCCACTCTTTTGCCAGAAGGTTAGAAACATTCCGGATCTTCAGAGTAATGGATTTGAAAATAAATGTTGATTATATGGGCGCTTATTGGAATCGAACATGACGTGTACTAAGATAAACTTGATCAAACAAAATTTCAACAGAAAAACTGTATAATGCGTACAACATTTTTCAATCTTTCGACTTGTGTAGTAAACTGCTAATGAACGTGATCCCTGGAAACGCAACTGCCCCTCAATTGAAACGCAAAAAGTTTGGACGGCTTCTTTTTTTCTAATTTATTTTCAGGTTCTCTTCAGAAAAATACGTTTATTAGTTCTCGTTCATAAAATAGTTGAATGCAAATGTAGATATTTGATTACTGCAAACTCTGAAAGGGTTAAATTTTTTAATGAAGTTGAATCCAAAAATTGTCGAAAATGTGGTTGGTGCTAGGGAAACTGCTACAGGCAAACGACAACTAATGTTGCTGCATTTGAAAATATTCAATTCAAAACAACAGTTTATTTCTAGTAACATATTTTAAAATGTTTCATACTAAGCGTTCTAATACGGCCAAAGTTTTCAAAAAACTGTTTAAGTAGGCACAAAAATTTCTGTGTTATGTATGTTCTCAATAAACAAAATATTTCTCCACAGGATGAGATAAGCAAGTGAAAACAGGTTTTGGCCAGACAAACTTGAGCAACTGAAAGTGGCATCAGAATGCTAAAAAATAGGGGGTCAGCCACACCAGCCAGGCTTTGTCAGCTTTTAGCCAACCCAAAAAATTTTTAGTCAGCGTTTTCCCGACTGAACAGGCTGTTCATCAGACGATTGGCTATATCAAACAGACAGAAGCCAAATTTTTGATCCAACGTAGAAGTAAGCAGTAGAACAGAACTTAGATTGACATCAACGGTTTTAGTCTGGATTTGATACTTTATATTCAGCTGCTTCTTTTTGTATCATGTTTTTCTTTCGTTTTTCGTTCACTAAAACGTCAATAGCCCCATTTATCGACAGTTAGAAATGAAGATCATGAATTTCAACAAGTTTTCAAGCGTTCTCGGTAATCTAGATTTGAGCCCAAAATCCATTTCTCTACACAAAGCATCCATTTGGGAACCATTGCAAATACCCATAATTCCTTCGATAAAGTAGTGCAACAACCTAGAAGAGGCTTTTGATTGCCCTTGGTCACTGCAACTGATATCACAACAAAAAACGTAATAGGGCACAGGCTGCCAATAACATGTGCTCTCAGTAATAAGAGGCTGGAAAAAAGTCATAATCATTACTGGACAAGAGAAAAAAAAGTCAGGCATCTTACTTTATTGTGCAATTGTCTTGCAACATTCTTGAAAGCAATTGTCTATGAATTCATAAAAAAATGAAATGCAAAGATTGAAGTAGAACAAATTATTTGACATATGTTTAAAATTATTTTTAAAAATACACGACAGTATAGAAAATATGCAATAAAAACAGATCTTGCTTGATTCGCAACTGTTTAACTAGAAGGTTAGAAACACTCCGGATGTTCAGAGTAATGGATTTAAAAACAAATGTTGATTCTCTGGGCACTCATTTGAATCGGGAACATGGTGTGTAACAACATAAATTTGATCAAACAAAATTTCAACAGAAAAATTGTATAATGCGTACAACATTTTTTAATCTTTCGACTTGTGTAGTAAACTGCTATTGAACGCGATCCCTGGAAACGCAACTGCCCCTCAATTGAAACGCAAAAAGTTTGGACGGCTTCTTTTTTTCTAATTTATTTTTGGGTTCTCTTCAGAAAAATACGTTTATTAGTTCTCGTTTATAAAATAGTTGACTGCAAATGTAGCTATTTGATAACTGCAAACTCTGGAGGTATTAAATTTTTATTGAAGTTGAATCCAAAAATTGTCGAAAAAATGGTTGGTGCTAGGTAAACTGCAACAGGCAAACGACAACTAATGTTGTCGCTTTTCAAAATATTCGATTTGAAATAACAGTTCATTTCTAGAAACATAATTTAAATTGATTCATACTAAGCGTTCTAATAATGCCAAAATTTTCAGAGACTCTTTAAGTAGGCACAAAAATTACTCTGTTATGTTTGTTCTCAATAAACAAAATATTTCTCCACAGGATGAGGTAAGCGAGTGAAAACAGGTTTTAGTCAGACAAACTTGAGTAACTGAAAGGGGCATCAGACTGTTAAAATATAGGGTGTCGGCCACACCAGCCAGACTTTGTCAGCTTTTAGCCAACCCAAAAAAATTTAAGTCAGCGTTTTCCCGACTGAACAGGCTGTTCATAATACGATTGGCTATATCAAATAGACATACGCCAAATTTTTGATCCGACGTAGAAGTAATAGTAGCTGTAGAACAGAACTTAGATTGATATCAACGGTGTTAGTCTGGATTTGGTACTTTATCTTCACCTGCCTCTGTTTATATTATCTGTTTGTTTTGTTTTTTGTTTTCTAAAACGTCAATCGCCCCGCTTTATTGACAGTTAGAAATGAAGTTCAATGATTTCAACATGAAGGCTAAATTGAAGAAGGCTTATTGACTTCAAGCGTTCTCGGTAACCTAGATTTGAGCCCAAAGTCCTTTTCTCTACACAAAGCTGTAATTTTCAAACTCAGATTTGTTTTGTTTGGGAGCCAGATTTAGGACTAAAAAGACAGAAAAAACGGCCAACATAAAGACGGCCAGAATAAAGACGGTCAGAATAAAAGCACTGTGCGGATTATTCAGAACGCAAAATGGAAATAGAAAATACCCAATTACAGGTGTAAAAGCATCCAAAGATATTAAAAATTGATTGAATTTTTCTGTAATGAACTAAAGATTTAAAAAAAAAATTGATTACAGCATCGATTTGGGAACCATTGCAAGTTTCTATAATTCCTTCGGTAAAACAGTGCAACAAACCAGAAGATCCGGCAACTGATTTCACAGAACAAAAAACGTAATAGGGCAAAGGCTGCCAATAACATGTGCTGTTAGTAATAAGAGGTTGGAAAATAAAAAAAAAAATTCATAATCATTACTGGACAAGAGAAAAAAAAGTCACACATCTTACTTTATTGTACAATGGTCTTGCATCATTCTTGAATGCAATTGTTCATGAATTCATTAAAAAATGAAAACTGAAGATTGAAGTAGAACAAACTGTATTACATATGTTAAAATTTACTTTAAAAAAAGACACGTCAGTATAGAAAACATGGATTGAAAACATATCTTGCTTGATTCGCCACTGTTTTGCCATAAGGTTAGAAAGAATACGGATCTTCAGAATAATGGATTTATAAACAATTGTTGATATTCTGGGCGCTTATTGGAATCAGGAACATGACGTAAAACAAAATAAAATTGTTCAAACAAAATTTCAACGGGAAAATTATATAATGCGTACAACATTTTTCAATCTTTCGACTTGTGAAGTAAAAATATAATGAACATGACCTCAAGAAGCGCAACTGTTCCTCAATTGAAACCCAAAAAGGTTTGGACGGCTTCTTTTCTTCTATTTTGAGTTCGGGTTCTCAAAATGTTTATTAGTTCTCGTTTATAAAATAGTTGACTGTAAATGTAGGTATTTGATGACTGCAAACTCCAAAAGTAATAAATCGTTAAAGAAACTTAATCTGAAAATTGTTGAAAAAATGGTTGGTGCTAGGTAAACTGCAACAGGCAAACGACAATTAATGTCGCATTTCAAAATATCCGATTTAAAACAACAGTTTATTTATAGGGAACATAATTTAACTTGTTTCATAGTAAGCGTTCTAAAACGGCAAAAATTTTCAGAGGACTGTTCAAGTAGGCACAAAATGTTCTCTTTTTTGGATGTTCTCAAAAAACAAAAACATTTTTCCACAGGATGAGTTAAGCGAGCGAAAATAGGTTTTGGCAGACAAACTTGAGTAACTGACAGGGGCAACAGACTGCTAAAATATAAGTTGTCGGCCACGCCAGCCAGATTTTGTCAGCGTTTAGCCAATCCAAACAAATTTAAGTCCGACGCAGAAGTAAGTAGTAGAACAGAAATTAGATTGACATCAACGGTTTTAGTCTGGATTTGATACTTTATATTCACCTGCTTCTGTTTGCATCATGTTTTTTTTGTTTTTCGTTTTCTAAAACGTCAATCGCCCCACTTTATCGAGAGTTAGAAATGAAGATCATGAAATTCAACATAATGGCTAAGTTGTAGAAGACCTATTGACTTCAAGCGTTCTCGGTAATCTAGATTTGAGCCCAAAAACCGTTTCTCTACACGAAGCTTTAATTTTCAAACTCATGCAGATTTGTTTGTTTGGGAGCCAGATTTAAGACTAAAAAGACAGAAAAAAGACGGCCAGAATAAAACAATGTCCAGACTGTTTAGAACGCCAAATGGATATTGAAAATACCCAAATACAGTACAGGTGTAGAGGCATCCAAAAAGTTTTAAAGATTGATTGAATTTTTTGCAAGTGAACTAAAGATTTAAAAAAATTTGATTAAACGATCGATTTGGGAACCATTGCATATTTCATTAACTCCTTTGGTAATGTAGTGCAGCAAATTATAAGAAGCTTTTGATTGCCCTTGATCACTGCAACTGATATCACAACAAAAAACGTAATAGGGCAGAGGCTGACAATGACATGTGCTGTAAGTTATATAAGTTATATGAATAAAAATTCATAGTCATTATTCGACAAGAGAAAAAAAGTCAGGCATCTTACTTTATTGTACAATGGTCTTGCAACATTCTTGGACGCAATTGTCCAAGAATTCATTAAAAAATGAAAAACAAAGATTGAAGTAGAACTATCTATATTACATATGTTAAAATTTATTTTAAAAAAGACACAAAAGTATAGAAAATATGGAATAAAAACAGATCTTGCTTGATTCGCCACTGTTTTGCCAGAAGGTTAGAAAGAATACTGATCTTAAGAGTAATTGATTTATAAACAAATGTTGATATTCTGGGCGCTTATTGGAATCGGGAACATGACGTGTAAAAAGATAAAGTTGATCAAACAAAATTTCAACAGAAAATTGTATAATGAGTACCACATTCTTCAATCCTGCGACTTGTGTAGTAAACTCATAATGAAAGTGATCCCTGGAAACGAAACTGCTCCTCAATTGAAACGCAAAAAACTTCGACGGCTTTTTTTTCTTATTTAATATTTGGTTCTCTTCAGAAAAATACATTTATTAGTTCTCGTTTATAAAATAGTTGACTGCAAATGTAGATATTTAATTACTGCGAACTCTGAAAGTATTAAATTTTGAATGAAGTTGAATCCAAAAATTGTCGAAAATGTGGTTGGTGCTAGGGAAACTGCAACAAGCAAACGACAACTAATGTTGCCATTCAAAACAACAGTTCATTTCTAGTAACATAATTTAAATTGTTTCATACTAAGCGTTCTAATACGGCCAAAGTTTTCAAAGAAGTGTTTAAGTAGGCAGAAAAAATTCTCTGTTATGTATGTTCTCAATAAACAAAATATTTCTCCACAGGATGAGATAAGCAAGTGAAAACAGGTTTTGGTCAGACAAACTTGAGTAACTGAAAGGGGCATCAGACTGCTAAAATATAGGGTGTCAACCACACCAGCCAGACTTTGTCAGTTTTTAGCCAATACAAAAAATTTTAGTCAGCGTTTTCCTGACTGAACAGGCTGTTCATAAGACGATTGGCTATATCAAATAGACAGAAGCCAAATTTTTGATCAAACGTAGAAGTAAGCAGTAGAACAGAACTTAGATTGACATCAACGGTTTTAGTCTGGATTGGATACATTATATTGACCTGCTTCTTTTTGTATCATGTTTTTCTTTTGTTTTTCGTTTACTAAAACGTCAATAGCCCCATTTATCGACAGTTAGAAATGAAGATCATGAATTTCAACAAGTTTTCAAGCGTTCTCGGCGATCTAGATGTGAGCCCAAAGTTCATTTCCCTACACGAGGCATCCATTAGGGAAGCATTGCAAATTCCAATAATTCCTCGGTAAAGTAGAGCAACAACCTAGAAGAGGCTTTTGGTTGCCCTTGGTCACTGCAACTGATATCACAACAAAAAACGTAATAGGGCACAGGCGGCCAATAACATGTGCTGTCAGTAATAAGATGCTGGAAAACTAAAACAAAATGCATAATCATTACTGGACAAGAGAAAAAAAAGTCAGGCATCTTACTTTATTGTACAATGGTCTTGCAACGTTCTTGAAAGCAATTGTCCATGAATTCATAAAAAAAACGAAAAGCAAAGATTGAGGTAGATTACAAATGTTAATATTTTTTTTGAAAAGATACACGACAGTGTAGAAATTATGCAATAAAAACAGATCTTGTTTGATTCGCCACTGTTTTGCCAGAAGGTTAGAAACACTCTGGATCTTCAGAGTAATGGATTTAAAAACAAATGTTGATTCTCTGGGCACTCATTGGAATCGGGAAAATGATGTGCAACAACATAAATTTGATCAAACAAAATTTCAGAAAAATTGTACAATGCGTTTAACATTTTTCAATATTTCGACTTGTGTAGTAAACTCCTAATGAACGTGATC
This sequence comes from Convolutriloba macropyga, assembly GCF_964194025.1. Taxonomy (NCBI): domain Eukaryota; kingdom Metazoa; phylum Xenacoelomorpha; order Acoela; family Convolutidae; genus Convolutriloba; species Convolutriloba macropyga. The sequence goes on from NW_027450859.1 coordinate 157,036, forward strand.
CCTGGAAGCGCAACTGCTTCTCAATTGAAACGCAGAAAGTTTGAACGGCTTCTTTTTTTTAATTTATTTTCGGGTTCTCTTCAAAAAAATACGTTTTTTAGTTCTCGTTGAGAAAAAAGTTGACTGAAAGTGTAGATATTTGATTACTGCAAATTCTGAAAGTATTAAACTCTTAATGGAGCTTAGTCAGAAAACTGTCGAAAAATTGGTTGGTGCTAGAAAAACTGCAACAAGCAAATGGCAACTAATGTTGTCGCATTTCAAAGTATTCGATTCAAAACAACAGTTTATTTCTAGGTAACATAATTTAAATGCTTTCATACTAAGCGTTCTAACACGGCCAAAGTTTTCAAAGAACTGTTCAAGCAAGCACAAAAAATTCTCCGTTATGTATATTCTCAAAAAACAAAATATTTCTCCACAGGATGAGGTAAGCGAGTGAAAACAGGTTTTGGCCAGACAAACTTGAGCAACTGAAAGCGACATCAGACTGCTAAAAATTAGGGTGTCAGCCACACCAGCCAGGCTTTGTCAACTTTTAGCCAAACCAAAAAAGTTTAGTCAGCGTTTTCCTGACTGAACAGGCTGTTCATAAGACGATTGGCTATATCAAAGGGACACAAGCCAAATTTTTGATCCAACTTAAAAGTAAGCAGAAGAACAGAACTTAGATTGACATCAACGGTTTTAGTCTGGTTTTGATACTTTATATTCACCTGCTTCTTTTTGTATCATGGTTTTCTTTTGTTTTCCGTTTACTAAAACGTCAATCGCCCCATTTATCGACAGTTAGAAATGAAGATCAATAATTTCAACAAGTTTTCAAGCGTTCTCGGTAATCTAGATTTGAGCCCAAAATCCATTTCTCTACACGAAGCATCCATTTGGGAACCATTGCAAATTCCAATAATTCCTTCGATAAAGTAGTGCAACAACCTAGAAGAGGCTTTTGATTGCCCTTGGTCACTGCAACTGATATCACAACAAAAAACGTAATAGGGCACAGGCTGCCAATAACATGTGTTGTCAGTAATAAGAGGCTGGAAAAAAAATTCATAATCATTACTTGACAAGAGAAAAAAAATGTCAGGCATCTTACTTTATTGTAAAATGGTCTTGCAACATTCTTGAAAGCAATTGTCCATGAATTCATTAAAAAAATGAAAATTAAAGATTTAAGTAGAGCAAACTATATTACATATGTTAAAATTTATTTTAAAAGATACACGACAGTATAGAAAATATGCAATGAAAACAGATCTTGCTTGAGTCGCCACTGTTTTGCCAGAAGATTAGAAACACTCCGGATGTTCAGAGTAATGGATTTAAAAACAAATGTTGATTCTCTGGGCACTCATTTGAATCGGGAACATGGTGTGTAACAACATAAATTTGATCAAACAAAATTTCAACAGAAAAATTGTATAATGCGTACAACATTTTGCAATCTTTCGACTTGTGTAGTAAACTCCTAATGAACGTGATCCCTGGAAGCGCAACTGCTTCTCAATTGAAACGCAGAAAGTTTGAACGGCTTCTTTTTTTCTAATTTTGTTTGGGTTCTCTTCAGAAAAATACGTTTATTAGTTCTCGTTCATAAAATAGTTGACTGCAAATATAGATATTTGATTACTGCAAACTCTGAAAGGGTTAAATTTGTTAATGAAGTTGAACCCAAAAATTGTCGAAAAAAATGGTGGGTGCTAGGTAAACTGCAACAGGGAAATGACAACTAATGTTGTCGCATTTCAAAATATTCGATTCAAAACAAGAGTTTATTTCTAGGTAACATAATTTAATTTGTTTCATACTAAGCGTTCTAATACGGCCAAAGTTTTCAAAGAACTGTTCAAGCAGGCACAAAAATTTCTCCGTTATGTATGTTCTCAATAAACTATATATTTCTCCACAGGATGAGGTAAGCGAGTGAAAACAGGTTTTGGCCAGACAAACTTGAGCAACTGAAAGTGGCATCAGAATGCTAAAAAATAGGGGGTCAGCCACACCAGCCAGGCTTTGTCAACTTTTAGCCAACCCAAAAAAGTTTAGTCAGCGTTTTCCCGACTGAACTGGCTGTTCATAAGACGATTGGCTATATCAAAGGGACAGAAGCCAAATTTTTGATCCGACGTAGACGTAAGCAGTAAAACAGAACTTAGATTGACATCAACGGATTTAGTCTGGATTTGATACTTTATATTCACTGCTTCTGTTTGTATCATGTTTTTCTTTTGTTTTTCTTTCACTAACACGTCAGTCGCCCCGCTTTATTGACAGTTAGAAATGAAGATCATGAGTTTCAGCATGTGTTCAAGCGTTCTCGGTAATCTAGATTTGAGCCCAAAATCCAGTTCTCTACACAACGCTTCCATTTGGGAACCACTGCACACTCCAATAATTCTTTCGTTAAAGTATTGCAACAACCTAGAAGTGGATCTTGGTCTTAACTCAACAAAACATATCTCCACGCGATGAGGTACACGAGTGAAAACTAATTTTGACCAGTCAATGTTGAGTAAATGAAAGGGGGATCAGACTGCCCAAATATAGGGTGTCGGCCACATCAGCCAGAGTTTGTCTTTTACCATCAGTCAGTGTTTGCCCGACTGAACAGGCTGTTCATAAAACAATTGGCTAGACCAAATAGACATAAGCCAAATTTTTGGCCCCACATAGAAGTAGTAGTAGTAGGACAGAGCTTAGATTGACATCGACGGTTTTAACCCCTTTTAAGAGTTCATTTGATTTTCAATTTATTCAGTATGTTACAGTTTACACATCTGAAAAATAGTTTCGAGTTACCTTTTTCTTTCGTTGTAATGTTTCTGGAAGTAGTTCCAGTATATATTCCAGTACATGTATGATGTTACAAAAAGAAAAACAGAGAGAAGTTTTGAAGAGTCCCCAAGAGCATGGCAATGTTTGGTTTTTGGCAAGAGACGAGCACCTGCGTTCTCTTCCCTTCTGTTCTGTTGACAACTAATTGTCTCATGTCTGTTTACTTGTCGTCCAAATAATTTTAAGTAGAAACCGCTTTTTTACCGTGAAGGGCAAACAAATCTCAATTGGGAAGAGCACTGTCGAGAAAACTGACGGAAGAAATCTACGTGATGTGTGCAGCAAATTCTTTGTTCAGTTCCACGACAGACGATGAGATTGTCTGTATACAAATTCCATGTTAGTCCAGGGACTGACGATAATTCTGATTCGGCTTTGAAAGTTTTTACAACTTTCGATGACCTTTCTGTCTGTGGGATTTGTGATTTGACCTCCTTGTCTCATGTTAACTATTTCGTCTTTTTAAATCTACTTTCGTTCTCAATAAGTTCGATTGCTTCGTGATGAGTTTAGATCAATTTGAGGAAGTCGTCCACATGCAAGTTTCGTTGGGCAGTCTGGACGAGACTCGTCATTGACAGCATTATCTTTTGCAAATTGACGCGAAACCTAACATAAAAGTGGGCATGATTCTCGCTCCAAAAATGAGGCGTTTGCTCGTATAATTCAATTTTCTGTTTAGGATTCTCTCGCTAGAAAAATTGTATACATCAGTTGTCGTTGCTTGGGACAGCTACGATGAGGAACATGGATGATAATGCAGTTTGCTTTTCTTGCAAGCAAACAAAATATTCCATGTTTCGTTGGGCAGTCTGGACGAGACTCGTCATTGACAGCATTATCTTTTGCCAATTGGCACAAAACCTAACTTACAAATTGGCATGATTCTCGCTTCAAAAATGAGGCGTTTACTCGTTTACCTCAATTTTCTGTTTGGGATCCTCTCGCTAGAAAATTGTAAACATCAGTTGTCGTCGCTTGGGACAGCTACATTGAGCAACATGGATGATAATGAAATTTGCTGTTATCGCAAGCAAACAAATTATTCCACTCAGGCTTGCTTAAAATAATTTTGGTCCGGAGAACTGGTTGCCATTAAAGATCAGGCTTGTTTTCTGGCAGCTGCCTTGCGCAAATTTATGCCTTTTCAGTTCTTAGTTAGATGTTGATGGGTTTATGTGTCGAATACTACTGTAGTTTTTTGTTGTTTTGATTGATTCGTGCTTGTTCAACGTTCCAAGCACAACTGATGTTGACATGTCAGTGTAACCCCGATGAAGCATTATTTAGCGCCTCGTCTTTCTGCAGGCGTCGTTTCTGAGAATTTAGATCTTCCATTGCTGAGTCGAGATTGCTGCGTAGGTTCACGTCATCTACTGCCACAGAAAGTCCACTTCAAAACGTTACCGTAAATGTGTAGTTTTTTAGCTTCTTGGCCACTCACTGCATGCTTTTCGAAGGTTTCATGACATTGTAGTTTGAATTGTAGAATTCAATGTCTTCTCAATTGCTAAAATGATTCGCTAACGTGACATACGATCTGCTATTGAGGCTGACGTTGTAGCTAGAGTTGCGGCTTGCTTCAGGAAAATTTAGTGGCCATGCAATTTTAAATCTAACTGCTCAGGGTGCAGTGCCGTCTTCTGATTTCCTGAAAACTCTGCGATGATGTGTTTTGTAGGACTATTATCAAGGAATATCTTGGACGTCATTTAATTTGTAATTTTGTGTTGACAAGTTCTTCGGAATTTAGTAGTGGTCTTTCATTTATTGTACATCTACAATTTGTTCAACATTTTTTTACCTTTTCATGGACGTAGGAATGCACTGTCACTAATTCTCAAGGATTCCTAACGGCTGCAACAGCCAACAGCATAATTTAGGTATGACATCCTGTGATCCATGTTTATCTGCGACTGCTAAGGACGTTTTTGGGTCTCAAACATAAAATTCGGAAGCAACCTTTTTTTTCTACAAAAAAAATTAAGGGTCCTGAATTACAAATGTCGAGCACATTCAGGCTTAATTCTCTTTTTTATAAATAAGGTCGCACGTCTGCGTGTCCTCCTTCTGTGATGTTGGTTGCGACTTTCGTTGTAATATTTGAGACACTCGTTAAAGCTTCTTTTTTGAAGAAGTGACTATGAAAAAAATTGATTTGTCACCTTCACCATTTGGCTACATTGATAAGAACATTAATCATTAGAAATAAATTGGGGATAAAATCTTTTATTCAACATACTGTTTTCATTTTCCCAACTAGTTAAAATTTGACAAATACACAACATAAAGAGGGATTAGCCAATAGAATTTTAACGAGTCGAGGTACAAAATCCCCACGGAAAATAATTCCCATCTTTGATTTTAAGATAAAATAATTCCCATCTTTGTCTGAGCAGCTGTCGAAAACGCCATGATGATTTCTTCTGGTGGTGGATTTCGCCTTAGAATCTGTGACATGAACACCAAACGTGGTAGTTTAGAGTGGTTTCTGGACTCCCCGGAATAAAAGATCAGCTTTATATGCAGAAAAATTCTCATCAAACTGGCAAAAAGCGGTTCTTTTTGACCAAATGAGAATAAATTTGAGTATCATTGAATTCATCTGCGCGTCTGTCATGTTTGGAGCGAGATACACGGGTGTTAAATTATAACTCAGTGACATTGAGTACGGAATTTCTTGCTCAGAGTCAAAGTAATTTCTCAAAGAGATTTCAGTTGTCAGACAGAGTTATCAGGTTTATTGTTTAAGGTAGCTGTGGTTTATTTTCCGAAACAATCCCAGCAGATTGCCCAAAAATAGCATGTCCTGCTTTGGCAATCTTTGGGTGGGTAACTGATCTCAGAAATTTGAAACACAGTCGGAACATCTAGACATTACTTCAGCGTTTGATATAATTCCTTGATTTTATTTTTTCATATGTCCAGAAAGCGCGTTGCCCGTCTTTGAAAAAAAATCAAGTTCAAAGAATTGGTTTTAGAGTCTTCAGCGTTTGAATTAAAACAAATTTTCGATTTATTGCTGCTTCGAAATTCATTTCTGTCAAACAATGACTTCCTCTGTTGCAGGAAATTTGTTATGAATAACGCCTTAGAGGGGACTCTTTGTAAATCATGAGGCCAAAACTCAGCTGTCTACCATTTTGAAGATATTGCGTCCACTGTTCTCTGATTTGGGGAGAAACTTTTCTTGTTGAGGAACTCAGCTATCTTTCTTTTTCTAGGTAGGTTTTGTATCCAACCCAAAGTAGCGTGTTAACCATATATGCAGCCACCTTTGCATATTTGACGGTGGTGACAGAATTGTTGTCACACACTGGGTAATGAGTACATTTTTTTTTTGAGTTGGACATTGACTTTTACATCTGATCTACCGTACCCTACGCAGAGTATATCCAAAACATGATAATATTTTTTTGTGAGTTGAAAACTAACATACAAGGTATTGTTGCTTTTAAAAGACCCATGAGATTGGATTTCGCGCACTTCATCTTATCAATAGCGTTGGTCTGTTTCTGACACACATCAGCATCAAAGACAACCGATCACTCTGTAATAATCAGCAATCCGCTGGAACCAGTTTTCAATACTGGTCGACAAATGATTTAGGGTTCGTTTCAATGTGCTTTTACTCCGGCTCTCGGCTGATTTGTTGCGAGAGTTGTGCTCGGTACTCTGACACCGGTTTCTGCTTTGATATGTTGTTGGTCTGAGGGGCTGAACTATAAGTTAATAGATTTCTGTTTGCTGAACTATCACGCTTACTGCCTTTGAGGTTTCTGGTCTTTGTTTTTTTATCCTGTTCCCCAAGTTGGAAGTGAGAAGTCATATTCACATATTGTGAACACTGTATACGCATTCAAATAAAAACTGAATAGTTTGTCTCATTTTTCTTTATTGAGTATTTTTGGAGTATCTATGAACACATTTGTTGACAGTGGTTAATTGTAGGGTACATCAGCGGGTATTTATTTTACCAAGTTTTCTTTATTGTTCAGTTTTCAGCTGGATCGAACATTTTCTACTCTTACAGAAGATTGCGATGATCTTGAGCTTCTTTCTTTCACTTCAATCAGGAGCTGTTACTGCTGTTGCTCTGCTTAACGTTCCTTCGTTCATTTTTGAGTTCTTGTTTCCATTGCTCAAAACGTAATTTGCGCCCTTTTTGCTAGTGTTTCAAATATAATTGCTGCTCTCATTATAATTGTTGCAGACGGCTGTGTACCTATTTTTTTGATCGCGACTTCTTTTCCAATGGTGACAATTTCGTACTTACTTGAGTCGTTATCTTCTGAATCGGATCATGTTTTACCCAAAAGCGACAACCAATGCGCCACCAGGTAGATGTGGTAACTTGTCAACTAACCATACCAAAAATTTTAATCTTCTAACAAATAGGTGTCAACATCAAATTTTCAGAAATACTTTGGTCTTAACAATAACCTCCGTTGAAAACTGTTGTCTTCTGAAGTGTCGGAACTCTCAATCAAATATTGATAAGCAATTTTTTCCTGCTGTCATTGATTAGTTTTGTGTCAGGTAGCCTTCGAACTTGATGAGGTGTCTTGAGAATAACTTGTCAAGTTCAACTTGTTTTTTTCTAACATCTTACTTTGATCACTTGCCTTCCAATCAACTGCTTAACAGTGTCTGTTGGGACTTCTGCTGGCCATTGATTCTATTTTGCTTTCCACAACCAAATCGAATTCAAGATTTTGTTGCATTTGTCAAGATCGGCAAACATATTTTTACGGCTGCTCAACAAAATCTGCGGAATAAAATCTTCAGAGCCTGGTTCTCGAATGTTAAGCCAGCCTGGTTTCTTACCCTAATTCTAACCGTCTTGAAATTTTGTCGACACTATCAGTTGCCCTGTCGTTTGAAGGATTGTAACTTTAAGTTTGACTGATGCTAAGAGTATCTTTAGCAAAACACTTTCTTCAATCCCATACTGAAGTTAAAAAAGCTTCCGTTATCGATGATACTAATGCTGACTTTTAAAAAAATTGCACTAAAATGAAACTAATTAAAATTAGGAAACGAATTATAGTCCAGCCCAAAGCCAATTGCTTTTAAACTTTTTCTAATGGTTCTAAATACAAAGCGGTTGAACTATCTAAACAACAAGAGAAGACTTCAATGATTCTTCTAAGGGTGTTTCTGCCAACGATGTCAAAAGCGAAGTAGCGACGATGTCAAGAGAGAAAACGATGCCTCAAACTAACATCGGCAAATGATTGATAGCCATGAATCCAAACTTTTCCGTTGACCAACTCAAAACAAATTTAAGATTTTGAACTCGAGTGCTTGAAGTCTGGTCATTTTAGACGCCAATGATAATTGGCAAATGATTGGACAACAAACAATTTACATTTTTTTATCACAGAAATATAGCTGCCAAGCGAATTGCCCCACGACGCACTCAAGTAATTCGATTATCATGTCTAAAGAAACAATCAATTCACCACAGACATGAAAAGCAAATACGTTGTGGAGGGGTGCTCACTTCTTATTGAAAAACTCTGAAACATAAAATGCTAAACAAAAATTTTGTTCCGTCAGATTACCTACTTTTGGAAAAGATTACCAAAATGTTTCCAACATTGTCGCATCAATACGGCGCTTTATTTAACTTTCTAACTTTGGACTGATAACATGATGCGCACGGCTTTGCGGGATATTAAACGACTGAGAGCAAAAATTATTCATCTGTTATAATTTCAGGAGATTTAATTTTTGCGAGCTATGTCAGTTCATGAAGAAGAAACTTCTATTCTTGAGTTCTTGACTAACTTGCATTAGACAATTGGGTTTTCCTCGTTGTATTTATCCGGAACAAATTACTTAATTTTTTTGTTAAATACCCTAGTCGAGCTTACACGCATATCTTGTAAGATATTGTAAGAATCTTGCAAGAGTCTTGTACCAAATTGTATAATCTTACAAGAGTCTTGCAAGATTCTTACAAGATCTTACAAGATAGGCGTTAAATGCAAGACTCTTACAAGATAGGTACGTAATCTTGTAAGAGTCTTACAAGAGAGGCGATTTCTCTTGCAAGAATCTTACAAGATAGGCGTTTTCCCTTGTAAGATTCTTGCAAGATAGGTGTTTTCTCTTGCAAGAGTCTTACAAGATAGGCGTTTTTCCTACAAGATTCTTACAAGATAGGCGTTTTCTCTTGTAAGATTCTTGCAAGATAGTCGTTTTTATTCGCCGGGGACCTAAAAAACATGGTTTTAAATAAAATAGCAAACTTCTGTCGGAAAATTATCTCAAGTCTGTTTAAAAAAACTGACTTTGTTGAGATTTTTCCAGTATGTTCTGGGTGTGTTCCCCTCCTCCTTATCTCAACCGGGCTGGGGACCGGCTACGGCGGAGTTACAAACAAACAACTATAGGAGATTTTGAGCAGAGCATTCGGTAAAAAAAACCGGGCTCAAGCTCCATCTCCAAAAATAAAACAATTTAAAATAAAACATTTGAAATAAAACGAATTAAAATAAAACAAATTAAAATAAAACAAATTAAAATAAAACAAATTAATTAAAATAACAGCAGAAATTTAAACATATAGCATACCATTGTCGGAAAATTATCTCAAGTCTGTTTAAAAAAACTGACTTTGTTGAGATTTTTCCAGTATGTTCTGGGTGTGTTCCCCTCCTCCTTATCTCAACCGGGCTGGGGACCGGCTACGGCGGAGTTACAAACAAACTACTATAGGAGATTTTGAGCAGAGCATTTC